>NW_028156786.1:22500-23933 GCF_964263955.1 Coregonus lavaretus
AGGGTATAATGTGGAGGTCTAATGTTCCCCTGTACCTTTAGATCAGGGTATAATGTGGAGGTCTAATGTTCCCCTGAACCTTTAGATCAGGGTATAATGGGGTCTAATGTTCCCCTGTACCTTTAGATCAGGGTATAATGTGGAGGTCTAATGTTCCCCTGTACCTTTAGATCAGGGTATAATGTGGAGGTCTAATGTTCCCCTTTACCTTTAGATCAGGGTATAATGTGGAGATCTAATGTTCCCTGTACCTTTATATCAGGGTATAATGTGGTCTAATGTTCCCCTGTACCTTTATATCAGGGTATAATGTGGAGGTCTAATGTTCCCCTGAACCTTTAGATCAGGGTATAATGGGGTCTAATGTTCCCCTGTACCTTTAGATCAGGGTATAATGTGGAGGTCTAATGTTCCCCTGTACCTTTAGATCAGGGTATAATGTGGTCTAATGTTCCCCTGTACATCTAGACCCAGTGAACTTTTAGAACATTTCCATAGATAAGCCACTGTATTATAATATCACTGCATTATTTAATGTACTGTTGAAGTCGGAAGTTTATATACACTAAGGTTGGAGTCATTAAAACTTGTTTTTCAACCACTCCACAAATGTTTTGTTAACAAACTATAGTTTTGGCAAGTCGGTTAGGACATCTACTTTGTGCATGACACAAGTAATTTTTCCAACAATTGTTTACAGACAGATTATTTCACTTATAATTCACTGTATCACAATTCCAGTGGGTCAGAAGTTTACATTCACTAAGTTGACTGTGCCTTTAAACAGCTTGGGAAATTCCAGAAAATGATGTCATGGCTTTAGAAGCTTCTGATAGGCTAATTGACATCATTTGAGTCAATTGGAGCTGTACCTGTGGATGTATTTCAAGCCTACCTTCAAACTCAGTCCCTATTTGTTTGACATCATGGGAAAATCTAAAGAAATCAGCCAAGACCTCAGAAAGAAATTGTAGATCTCCACAAGTCTGGTTCATCCTTGGGAGCAATTTCCAAACGCCTGAAGGTACCATGTTCATCTGTACAAACAATAGTACGCAAGTATAAACACCATGGGACCACGCAGCCGTCATACCGCTCAGGAAGGAGACACGTTCTGTCTCCTAGAGATGAACGTACTTTGGTGCGAAAAGTGCAAATCAATCCCAGAACAACAGTAAAGGACCTTGTGAAGATGCTGGAGGAAACAGGTACAACATTATTTATATCCACAGTAAAACGAGTCCTATATCGACATAACCTGAACGGCCGCTCAGCAAGGAAGAAACCACTGCTCCAAAACCGCCATAAAAAAGCCAGACTATGGTTTACAACTGCACATGGGGACAAAGGTCGTATTTTTTGGAGGAATGTCCCTTGGTCTGATGAAACAAAAATAGAAACTGTTTGGCCATAATGACCATCGTTATGTTTGG
>NW_028156785.1:0-2000 GCF_964263955.1 Coregonus lavaretus
AGATAGAGAGAGAGAGGGGGGAGGAGAGAGAGAGAGAGAGAGAGGGGAAGAGAGAGAGAGAGAGAGAGAGAGAGAGAGAGAGAGAGAGAGAGAGAGAGAGAGAGAGAGACCATTGAAACATTGTCACTGTGGTCCTCTGTTTCTGTGGGCTGTTTCCTGTCACATTGACCTGTAATATCCTCTTTCCAAGCCCCCACAATGTCACGTGACGACTACTCGCTGACTGCTATGCATCACAGACTATGATGCAGACTGGAAAGACACATAAGGCTCTGAATAGCGTTTATCACGGTTCTTAGCCTTAAAACCCTCTCCAGCATCTCACCAAAGTCTAATGGTCTTCTCAACGCTGCAAAGGTTATATTGAGATGTATGTATCCTGGTCCCATTAGTAGTGGATGGGTTTTACTGATGGTTTTTACAGGAGCATCTTGATCGAGGAGGTATGAATGTAAATAACAAGGTTACCGTAGGGGTAATCTAAATGCAGATTAAATATCTACTGTGGTGTAAAGGTTCCATCTCTATGTTATGTATATCTATATCTACTGTGGTGTAACGGTTCCATCTCTATGTTATGTATATCTATATCTACTGTGGTGTAAAGGTTCCATCTCTATGTTATGTATATCTATATCTACTGTGGTGTAAAGGTTCCATCTCTATGTTATGTATATCTATATCTACTGTGGTGTAAAGGTTCCATCTCTATGTTATGTATATCTATATCTACTGTGGTGTAACGGTTCCATCTCTATGTTATGTATATCTATATCTACTGTGGTGTAAAGGTTCCATCTCTATGTTATGTATATCTATATCTACTGTTGTGTAACGGTTCCATCTCTATGTTATGTATATATGTATATCTATATCTACTGTGGTGTAAAGGTTCCATCTCACACCTCTACGGGTCCTTCAGTTAAACTGATGGAAGACCGTGTCCCAACACATGTGTTTTGTATGTACAGTTAGGGCAGGCAAGACATTTAGAATGAAAATAGCTGTGAACTTTACACAAAGTGGGTGAACAGAAAAAAGGTTAAATCATGTCTGGTCTGCTTTGTTGTTCCATAACATAACCTAGCTCTATTATGATGACTAAGTTAACGACCTGTTCACGATGAAACCAAGTCATGATGTGCATTCATGGCTATTGTGAGACCTTGTCAACCTTGGTATGATACCCAAGAGCATCCTGTCATGGCCACATCCATAACGACTGTATTGACGAACAATAATCCTGTCACACCCTGGCTCTGGGGACTCTTGTATGTTGAGCCAGGGTGTTAGTTTCTTTGTGTAGTGTCTATGTTTTGTTTCCTATGTTCTGTTCTAGGTTATGTGTTTCTATGTTGGCCGGGCTGGTTCTCAATCACAGGCAACGAGAATCAGCTGTTGCTTGTTGTCTCTGATTGGGGACCATACTTAGGCAGCCTTTTGTGCACTTGTGATTCGTGGGATCTTGTTCCGTGTAGGTTTGTGTATGACCGAGGACTTCACGTATCGTTTTGTTGTTTTTGAAAAGTACCTATTAAAGTATGTACTCATATCACGCTGCGCCTTGGTCCACTCATTATGCCGAACGTGACAGAAGATCCCACCAAAACAGGACCAAGCAGCGTTTCCAGGAGCAAACACTGGGTAAGGAGCTGGAGAGGTTGGCGATGGCCCAGGTGGGCCAATGGTGGTCCTGGGAGGACATGTTTGCGGGTAAAGGGCCATGGGCTAAAGTTAAAGCCCTGGCGAGAGAGGAGGTACGGCACCAACAGTGTCGTCGTTGGACAGACAAGAGGGACCCTCGCACCAAGCCTGTGGTGCGCGTCGCCAGCCCGACCCGGCCTGTTCCTGCCCCAAGCACCAAGCCAATGGTGCGCGTCGCCAGCCCGACCCGGCCTGTTCCTGTCCCTCGCACCAAGCCAATGATGCGCGTCGCCAGCCCGGTCCGGCCTGTTCCTGCTCCCCGCACCAAGCCTGTGGTGCGCGTTGTCAGCCCGGTC
>NW_028156784.1:0-29693 GCF_964263955.1 Coregonus lavaretus
GCACAAGCACTGTCACGGTTTCGGCCGAGGCTGCTCCTCCTCCTTGTTCGGGCAGGCTTCGGCGGTCATCGTCTCCGGAGTACTAGCTGCCACCGTTCTATGTTTCATGTTCGTTTGGTTTTGTCTGTTTGTAACACCTGTCCCTTGTTTGTGTTGGATTGTGTTCCCTATTTAGTTTCGTTTATTCGGGTCAGGTGTTATGTGTGATTGTTATTGTCAGCTTGCCTCCGAGGAGTTTTCTCTCTCGTTTGTTGTTATTTCGAGAGTTCGCACTGCGTGCGCTTTTTCTTGTTTTCCGCACTGTGTGTTGTGCGTAATTGTTCGTGCCGCCCGGTTGGGTTGGCGACTCATTCCTGTTTTGGAAAGTACTAAAGTCTGTTGAAGAACATCCTTGTCCCTGCGCTTGATTCCCTTCACTACATCCACACGCAACACTCTGACAGAATCACACATCATCCATGGAATCAGCAGGAGCGACCGCGCCAACAGCAAGCCTGGAGGAACGTCTCCGTGGACAGGAGGACCGGATTCACCAGGTCTGTCATGCCCTGGAGGGGGTGATGAACACTCTCCACCGATGGGAAACCAGCGGGGTACCCACGACCCCACCTGCCGAACCATCCCCATCGGTCAGTCTTCCTGTCCCATCTCCGGAACCCAGTGGGATTCGGCTCTCGCTCCCGAGGGCGTACGACGGCTCCGCTGCCGGGTGTCAAGGGTTCCTGCTGCAAGTGGAGCTCTACCTCGCCACCGTACACCCGGCGCCCTCGGGACACGAGAGCGTCTCAGCCCTCATCTCCTGTCTCACCGGCAAGGCGTTGGAGTGGGCCAACGGCGAATGGAGGAGAATGGACGCCGCTACCACTACCTATGCGGAGTTCTCCCGCCGCTTTCGTGCTGTGTTTGACCATCCACCGGAAGGGAAGGCGGCGGGGGAGCGTCTGTTCTACCTCCGACAGGGGATGAGGAGCGCCCAGGACTTTGCCTTGGAATTCCGGACTCTAGCGGCCGATGCAGGGTGGAATGAGCGGGCCCTTATAGACCACTTCCGTTGCAGCCTCCGGGAGGACGTCCAGCGAGAGTTGGCGTGCAGGGACACCTCGTTGACGTTTGACCAACTTGTCGACATGGCCATTCGGCTGGATACCCTGCTCGCCACCCGTGGACGTCCCGGGTGGGGTTCGCCCATTCCACTCTCCAGCACCTCCGAGCCGAGTCCTATGGAGCTCGGGGGTGCTGGCGCTAGAGAACGGAGGAGTAGGAACCCGAGGGGGGCCGTTCCCTGCACTAACTGTGGCCGTGGAGGGCACACCGCGGCTAGGTGTTGGGGAGGGTCCCCCGGTGGAGGAGAAGGCAGGTCAGGCATTGGGAGGTCCCCCCAGGTGAGTAGGCGCCCTACTTAACCAGAGCTTTCTGTCGTTCACCTAACCTTGCCTGTTTGTTTTCCACAGGTTGCACCTCGTTCCCAGCATAAGGCGCTGGTAGATTCAGGCGCAGCTGGGAATTTTGTAGATCGCCAGTTTTGTATAGAGTTAGGGATTCCCCTCTTTCCAGTTGATAAGCCTTTCCCTGTTCATGCCCTAGATAGCCGTCCGTTAGGGTCTGGGTTGATTAGGGAGGTCACAGCACCCCTTAAAATGAGGGCGCAGGAGGGTCATGAGGAGACGATTCAGCTCTATCTGATTGACTCTCCTGCGTATCCGGTAGTGCTGGGCCTTCCCTGGTTGATGACCCATGACCCTACTATTATGTGGCGAGAGAAAGCTCTTAAAGGGTGGTCTGCCCAGTGTGAGGGGCGGTGTCTGGGTGTTTCCATAGGGGCGACCTCGGTGGAAAGTCCGAATCTAATGCCAGCACTGCATATTCCCCCCGAGTATGAGGATTTGAAACTGGTGTTTAGTAAAACTAGGGCGGCGCAGCTGCCGCCTCATAGACGGGGGGATTGTGCGATAGATCTCCAGTCAGGAGCAGCTCTCCCGCGGAGCCATGTGTATCCCTTGTCTCAAGAGGAGAGGAAGGCAATGGAGACGTACATCGCTGAGTCTCTGAGACAGGGATACATACGGGCCTCCACTTCACCCGCTTCCTCAAGTTTCTTTTTTGTGAAGAAAAAGGATGGAGGTCTGCGCCCGTGTATTGATTACCGCGGTCTCAATCAGATTACGGTGAAGTACAGCTATCCACTTCCTCTGATTGCGACTATGACGGAGTCATTGCACGGTGCGCAGTTCTTTACAAAATTGGATCTCAGGAGCGCATATAACTTGGTGCGCATTAGAGAGGGCGATGAATGGAAGACAGCGTTTAGCACGACTTCCGGACACTACGAGTATCTAGTCATGCCATATGGGTTAATGAATGCTCCCTCAGTCTTCCAATCCTTCGTCGATGAGATTTTCCGGGACATGCAGGGACAGGGAGTAGTCGTGTACATCGACGATATTCTGGTGTACAGTCCTACCCGAGCAGAGCATGTAGCCCTGGTGCGCCGAGTATTGAGGAGGCTGTTGGAGCATGACCTATATGTCAAGGCAGAGAAATGTCTGTTTTTTCAGAAGTCGGTCTCCTTTCTGGGTTATCAGTTGTCTGTGTCAGGGGTGAAGATGGAGGTAGACCGGGTGTCAGCTGTGCGTAATTGGCAGACCCCAACCACTGTGAAGGAGGTGCAACAGTTCTTGGGTTTTGCAAATTATTACCGGAGGTTTATCCGGGGTTTTGGACAGGTGGCAGCTCCCATAACGTCTCTGTTGAAGGGGGGTCCGGTGCGCTTGCGGTGGTCAGCTGAGGCGGACAGGGCTTTTGGGAAACTGAAGGACCTGTTTACCTCGGCGCCGGTGTTGGCGCATCCGGATCCCTCTTTACCTTTCCAGGTAGAGGTGGACGCGTCAGAGGCCGGTATAGGGGCCGTTCTTTCCCAACGTTCTGGCACACCACCTAAACTCCGTCCCTGTGCGTTTTATTCTAAAAAGCTCAGTCCGGCGGAGCGGAATTATGACGTAGGAGACAGGGAGCTGTTAGCCGTGGTACAAGCCCTAAAGGTGTGGCGGCATTGGCTCGAGGGGGCTCAACACCCTTTCCTCATTCTAACTGACCATCGTAACCTGGAATACATCCGGGCAGCTAGGAGACTGAATCCTCGCCAGGCCCGCTGGACTATGTTTCTAGCCCGGTTTGTGTTTAAAATCACTTACATCCCTGGGTCCCAGAACGGGAAGGCAGATGCTCTGTCTCGGCGGTATGACGCGGAGGAGAGGTCCGTTGAGCCCACGCCCATACTACCAGAGTCTTGTCTGGTTGCACCGGTGGTGTGGGAGGTTGATGCCGAGATCGAGCGGGCGTTACGCACCGACCCAAGTCCTCCACAGTGTCCAGTGGGTCGGACGTACGTTCCGCTCGAGGTACGCGATCGCCTCATTTGTTGGGCTCATACGTCCCCCTCCTCTGGCCATCCGGGTATCGGCCGGACAGTGCACTGCCTTAGCACGAAGTACTGGTGGCCAACGTTAGCTAGGGATGTGAGGATTTATGTCTCCTCCTGTTCGGTGTGTGCCCAGTGTAAGGCGCCCAGACATTTGCCCAGGGGTAAGCTACAACCCCTGCCTATTCCACAACGACCCTGGTCCCACCTCTCGGTGGATTTTGTTACCGACCTTCCCCCCTCACAGGGGAATACTACCATCCTGGTCGTTGTGGATCGGTTCTCGAAGGCCTGTCGTCTCCTTCCCATGCCGGGTCTACCCACTGCCCTACAGACCGCTGAGGCTCTGTTTACCCATGTCTTCCGGCATTACGGGGTACCCGAGGATATAGTGTCTGACCGAGGCCCCCAGTTCACCTCCAGAGTGTGGAGAGCGTTTATGGAACGGTTGGGGGTTTCGGTAAGCCTTACCTCGGGTTACCACCCGGAGAGTAATGGGCAGGTTGAACGTGTTAACCAGGAGGTGGGTAGGTTTCTGAGGTCTTATTGCCAGGGCCGGCCGGAGGAGTGGGCGAGATACGTTCCGTGGGCCGAAATGGCACAGAACTCTCTCCGCCACTCCTCCACCCAACTAACCCCTTTCCAGTGTGTGTTAGGGTACCAGCCGGTTCTGGCACCTTGGCACGAGAGCCAGATCGAGGCCCCTGCGGTGGATGAATGGGTACGGCGCTCGGAGGAAACATGGAACGCTGCCCACGTACATCTGCAGCGGGCCATCCGTCGGCAGAAAACGAGCGCCGATCTCCACCGCAGTGAGGGGCCTGTGTACGCACCTGGAGATCGAGTCTGGCTCTCGACCAGAAACCTGCCCCTCCGCCTGCCCTGCCGGAAGCTGGGTCGGCGGTTTGTGGGGCCATTCAAAGTCCTGAGGAGGTTGAACGAGGTGTGTTACAGGTTAGAACTGCCTATTGACTATAGGAATATTAACCCCTCGTTCCATGTGTCTCTCCTCAGGCCGGTGGTAGCTGGTCCACTCCAGGAGTATGAGATAGAGGAGACTCCTCCGCCCCCGTTGGACATCGAGGGGGCTCCGGCGTACACTGTGAGGTCCATCCTTGATTCGAGACGCCGGATGGGGGGTCTTCAATATCTCGTGGAGTGGGAGGGGTACGGCCCGGAGGAGCGGTGCTGGGTGCCAAGGAGGGACATATTGGACCAGTCCCTGCTGACCGAGTTCCATCGGGGTCATCCTGCGCGCCCTGCTCCGCGTCGTCCGGGTCGTCCCCGAGCCCCGGGTCGGCGCACGGCTGGAGCCGCGCGTCAAGGGGGGGGTACTGTCACGGTTTCGGCCGAGGCTGCTCCTCCTCCTTGTTCGGGCAGGCTTCGGCGGTCGTCGTCTCCGGAGTACTAGCTGCCACCGTTCTATGTTTCATGTTCGTTTGGTTTTGTCTGTTTGTAACACCTGTCCCTTGTTTGTGTTGGATTGTGTTCCCTATTTAGTTTCGTTTATTCGAGTCAGGTGTTATGTGTGATTGTTATTGTCAGCTTGCCTCCGAGGAGTTTTCTCTCTCGTTTGTTGTTATTTCGAGAGTTCGCACTGCGTGCGCTTTTTCTTGTTTTCCGCACTGTGTGTTGTGCGTAATTGTTCGTGCCGCCCGGTTGGGTTGGCGACTCATTCCTGTTTTGGAAAGTACTAAAGTCTGTTGAAGAACATCCTTGTCCCTGCGCTTGATTCCCTTCACTACATCCACACGCAACACTCTGACCAGCACTTCGCTACACCCACAATAACATCTGCTAAACACGTTTATGTGATAAATACAATTTGATTTGATTTGATTTGATCTACTTTGAAACAAAAGTATACACCTCACACACATGGTTATGGGCTTAAAAAAGAAGACACCTGTACCATGTCAGATATAGAGTTGAAATGTCTTCAATTTTGAGTTTGCTTCCCAATATTACACTTTATATACATAACATGAAAAATATCATTAACATTCCACCCATGACGCCACTAAAGGGCGATTCGGTCATTTGACTGCAGGAAAGGGCTACTTGGTTCATATACAGTGCATTCGGAAAGTATTCAGACCCCTTGACTTCTTTCACATTTTGTTACGTTACAGCCTTATTCTAAAATGGATTAAATAAAAAAAATCCTCATCAATCTACACACAATACCCCATCATGACAAAGCGAAAACAGGTTTTTAGAAATGTTTGCAGAAAAATAACAAATATATAGCTTATTTACATAAGTACTGAGAATTGAAATTGAGCTCAGGTGCATCCTGTTTCCATTGATCATCCTTGAGATATTTCTACAACTTGATTGGAGTCCACCTGTGGTAAATTCAATTGATTGGACATGATTTGGAAAGGCACACACCTGTCTATATAAGGTCCCACAGTTGACAATACATGTTAGAGCAAAAACCAAGTCATGAGGTCAAAGGATTGTATCGAGGCACAGATCTGGGGAAGTGTACCAAAACATTTCTGCTGAATTGAAGGTCCCCAAGAAGACATCATTCTTAAACGGAAGAAGTTTGGAACCACAAGACTCTTCCTAGAGCTGTCGGGAGAGAAGGGCCTTGGTCAGGGAGGTGACCAAGAACCCGATGGTCAGTCTGACAGAGCTCCAGATTTCCTCTGTAGAGATGGGAGAACCTTCCAGAAGGACAACCATCTCTGCAGCACTCCACCAATCAGGCCTTTATGGTAGAGCGGACAGACGGAAGCCACTCCTCAGTAAAAGGCACATGACAGCCTGCTTGGAGTTTGCCAAAAGGCACCTAAAGGAAGCAAGATTCTCTGGTCTGATGAAACCAATATTTAACTCTTTGGCCTGAATGCCAAGCATCATGTCTGGAGGAAACCTGGCACCATCCCTTCGGTGAAGCATGGTCGTGGCAGCATCATGTTGTGGGGATGTTTTTCAGCGGCAGGGACTGGGAGAGTAGTCAGGATCGAGGGAAAGATGAACGGAGCAATGTACAGAGATATCCTTGATGAAAACCTGCTCCAGAGCGCTCAGGACCTCAGACTGGGGCGAAGCTTCACCTTCCAACAGGACAATGACCCTAAGCACACATCCAAGACAATGCAGGAGTGGCTTCGGGACAAGTCTCTGAATGTCCTTGAGTGGTCCATTCAGAGCCCGGACTTGAACCCGATCGAACATCTCTGGAGAGACCTGAAAATAGCTGTGCAGCGATGCTCCCCATCCAACCTGACAGAAATTGAGAGGATCTGCAGAGAAGAATGGGAGAAACTCCCCAAATACAGGTGTGCCAAGCTTGTAGCGTCATACCCAAGAAGAATCGAGGCTGTAATCGCTGCCAAAAGTACTGAGTAAAGGGTCTGAATACTTATGTAAATATGATATTTCAGTTTTTAATTTTCAATACATTTGCAAACATTTCTAAAAACCTGTTTTTCTTTGTCATTGTGGGGTATTGTGTAGATTGATGAGGGGGAAAAACAATTTAATCAATTTTAAAATTAGTCTGTAACGTAATAAAATGTGGAAAAATCAAAGGGGTCTGAATACTTTCCGAATACACTGAGTATACCAAACATTAGGAACACCTTCCTAATATTGAGTTGCACCCCCTCCCACTTCTGCCCTCAGAACAGCCTCAATTCGTCGGGGCATGGACTCTACAAGGTGTCGAAAAACCCAGCAGTGTTGCAGTTCTTGACACAAACCCATGCGCCTGGCACCTACTACCATACCCTGTTCAAAGGCACTTACATTTTATGTCTTGTCTATTCACCCTCTGAATGGCAGACATACACAATCCATGTCTTAATTGTCTCAAGGTTTAAAAATCCTTCTTCAACCTGTTTCCTCCCCTTCATCTACACTGATTGAAGTGCATTTAACAAGTGACATCAATAAGGGATCATAGCTTTCACCTGGATTCAGTCTATGACATGGAAAAAGCAGGTGTTCTTAATGTTTTGTAGACTTAGTGTATATATATAATATGTAATATAATGCAATCGAACAAAAGTTGTTTACATTAAGTTAATGAAATAAGGGTGGTAAGGACTGATGTTTTGTTCAGGTGTTGGAAACCAGGCTTTGGATGCAGTGTGGTTGTCATAGGGGTGGCTATAGCCTAGTGTTGTTACGTTACCGGAATTTTGACTTCGATACCGATACAAGGTTTAGTATCACGATACTTGATACCATCACGATACTCGACACCAAAATGATACCAAAACGATTCCAAAACAATACCACAGCAAAAAAGAAGCCGTATTAGCCAAAGTCACAGAATAGCACTTGAATAGACATATCTATTATGTTCAGTATCTTTACATTTGCAGTGTTTTATTTTAGAATGTATGCATTAATTAATCAATTATACAATAATACAATTAATTGGACTTCGTTTTTTACCAATCTAACTACATACAATACAGTGAGGGAAAAAAGTATTTGATCCCCTGCTGATTTTGTACGTTTGCCCACTGACAAAGAAATGATCAGTCTATAATTGTAATGGTAGGTTTATTTGAACAGTGAGAGACAGAATAACAACAACAAAATCCAGAAAAACGCATGTAAAAAATGTTTTAAATTGATTTGCATTTTAATGAGGGAAATAAGTATTTGACCCCTCTGCAAAACATGACTTAGTACTTGGTGGCAAAACCCTTGTTGGCAATCACAGAGGTCACACGTTTCTTGTAGTTGGCCACCAGGTTTGCACACATCTCAGGAGGGATTTTGTCCCACTCCTCTTTGCAGATCTTCTCCAAGTCATTAAGGTTTCGAGGCTGACGTTTGGCAACTCAAACCTTCAGCTCCCTCCACAGATTTTCTATGGAATTAAGGTCTGGAGACTGGCTAGGCCACTCCAGGACCTTAATATGCTTCTTCTTGAAGGTTCTCACCCAAGATTTGAGAGGTTCTCACCCAAGAGGTTCTCAGCCAAGATTTGATGGTACATGGCCCCGTTCATCGTCCCTTTGATGCAGTGAAGTTGTCCTGTCCCCTTAGAAGAAAAACACCCCCAAAGCATAATGTTTCCACCTCCATGTTTGACGGTGGGGATGGTGTTCTTGGGGTCATAGGCAGCATTCCTCCTCCTCCAAACACGGCGAGTTGAGTTGATGCCAAAAAGCTCCATTTTGGTCTCATCTGACCACAACACTTTCACCCAGTTCTCCTCTGAATCATTCAGATGTTCATTGGCAAACTTCAGACAGGCATGTATATGTGCTTTCTTGAGCAGGGGGACCTTACGGGCGCTGCAGGATTTCAGTCCTTCATGGCGTAGTGTGTTACCAATTGTTTTCTTGGTGACTATGGTCCCAGCTGCCATTGACAAGATCCTCCCGTGTAGTTCTGGGCTGATTCCTCACCGTTCTCATGATCATTGCAACTCCACGAGGTGAGATCTTGCATGGAGCCCCAGGCCGAGGGAGATTGACAGTTATTTTGTGTTTCTTCCATTTGCGAATAATCGCACCAACTGTTGTCACCTTCTCACCAAGCTGCTTGGCGATGGTCTTGTAGCCCATTCCAGCCTAGTGTAGGTCTACAATCTTGTCCCTGACATCCTTGGAGAGCTCTTTGGTCTTAGCCATGGTGGAGAGATTGGAATCTGATTGATTGATTGCTTCTGTGGACAGGTGTCTTTTATACAGGTAACAAACTGAGATTAGGAGCACTCCCTTTAAGAGTGTGCTCCTAATCTCAGCTCGTTACCTGTATAAAAGACACCTGGGAGCCATAAATCTTTCTGATTGAGATGGGGTCAAATACTTATTTCCCTCATTAAAATGCAAATCAATTTATAACATTTTTGACATGCGTTTTTCTGGATTTATTTGTTGTTATTCTGTCTCTCACTGTTCAAATAAACCTACCATTAAAATTATAGACTGATCATTTCTTTGTCAGTGGGCAAACGTACAAAAACAGCAGGGGATCAAATACTTTTTTCCCTCACTGTATAATTCACTGTATCACAATTCCAGTGGGTCAGAAGCATACATACACTAAGTTGACTGTGCCTTTAAACAGCTTGGAAAATTCCAGAAAATGATGTCATGGCGTTAGAAGCTACTGATAGGCTAATTGACATCATTTGAGTCAATTGGAGGTGTACCTGTGGATGTATTTCAAGGCCTACCTTCAAACCCAGTGCCTCTTTGCTTGACATCATGGGAAAATCAAAATAAATCAGCCAAAAAAATGGTAGACCTCCACAAGTCTGGTTTATCCTTGGGAGCAATTTCCAAAAGCCTGAAGGTACCACGTTCATCTGTACAAACAATAGTATGCAAGTATAAACACCATGGGACCACGCAGCTGTCATACCGCTCAGGAAGGAGACGCGTTCTGTCTCCTAGAGATGAACGTACTTTGGTGCGAAAAGTGCAAATCAATTCCAGAACAACAGCAAAGGACCTTGTGAAGAAGCTGGAGGAAACAGGTACAAAAGTATTTATATCCACAGTAAAATGAGTCCTATATCGACATAACCTGAAAGGCCGCTCAGGAAGGAAGAAGCCACTGCTCCAAAACCACCATAAAAAATCCAGACTACGGTTTGCAACTGCACATGGGAACAAAGATCGTACTTTTTGGAGAAATGTCCTCTGGTCTGATGAAAAGAAATAGAGCTGTTTGGCTATATTGACCATCGTTATGTTTGGAGGAAAAAGGGGGCCGCTTGCAAGCTGAAGAACACCATCCCAACCGTGAAGCACGGGGGTGGCAGCATCATGCTGTGTGGGTGCTTTGCTGCAGGAGGGACTGGTGTACTTCACAAAATAGATCGCATCATGAGGAAGGAAAATTATGTGGATATATTGAAGCAACATCTCAAGACATCAGTCAGGAAATTAAAGCTTGGTCGCAAATGGGTCTTCCAAATGGACAATGACCCCAAGCATACTTCCAAAGTTGTGACAAAATGGCTCAAGGACAACAAAGTCTAGGTATTGGAGTGGCCATCACAAAGCCCTGACCTCAATCCTATAGAAAATTTGTGGGCAGAACTGAAAAAGCGTGTGTGAGCAAGGAGGCCTACAAACCTGACTCAGTTACACCAGCTCTGTCAGGAGGAATGGGCCAAAATTCACCCAACTTATTGTGGGAAGCTTGTGGAAGGCTACCTGAAACGCTTGACCCAAGTTAAACAATTTAAAGGCAATGCTACCAAATACTAATTGAGTGTACGTAAACTTCTGAACCACTGGGAACGTGATGAAAGAAATAAAAGCTGAAATAAATCATTCTCTCTACTATTATTCTGACATTTCACATTCTTAAAATAAGGTGGTGATCCTAACTGCTCTAAGACAGGGAATGTTTACTAGGATTAAATGTCAGGAATTGTGAAAAACTGTGTTTAAATGTATTTGGCTAAGGTTTATGTGAAGTTCCGACTTCAACTGTATCATGAATCTACTCTGTATTCTAAGTACTGACAATTTAAACTCAACCTTTTCTGATTATTGTGGCAGCTTAGATGCCTCAGTACATGTTGATATACTTTTATGAGCCCTTATGTCCCAATATTTTACTGCAAACGGTTCTTTCTTTGACACAACAATTATGTGGATGGGATTTTCATTGGTGCGTCTCAAATTGCCCGATTGTGTCTTGGTATTACGGCTGTATTGATCTGAGATCATTGGTGCATGCTGCTCAACCCAGATACATTACCGGGCATCATTGCTTCATTATCATTGCCTCGGTATTGTCAGCCATTACAGATGCATCAGTCCTGAAGGAGTTCAGTGCCACAGTGTTATAGCAGGCTGGGTGGGATGCGTTAGTCATGCTGTCATTGTGTGTGTGTATGTGTGTGTGTGTGTGTGTGTGTATGTGCGTGCGTGCGTGTGTGTGGGTGCCCGTTTCTAAGCACTCTGCTTTTAGATGTGACATGATCATGACATCGGCATAGTGATGCAAATCTTCCCGTAAAAAAATTGAGAATGAGATCATCTCTCTCACGAACAAGATCATCCGTCTCACCAACGAGTCCCAGCAATATGAAGTATTGCATGGATCAGCCTTATGCAGATGATGTCAGAAGATTGGGAAAATGTTCAAAGAGTCACATTAGCTCATATTATGCAGCAAGGACTCAACTACACAGAATGGCATAATATTTTCCAGTTCTACCCACACCTTGTTCAAAGATGGCTAGGGGACTATTTGATCAAATGTTTATAACAAGTGACTGAACTGAAAAGGGCAGGGAAAAAGAAGTGTGTGAACCTAAAAGCCCAATATCACTTCTGTCATAAATTTGTGCCTTTTGGATATTTTCTGTTTCCTGAATTCTACAAACCAGTAAACCTACCCTTACCATACACGTCCACCCACACATTCAAACACCCCCCCCCCCCCCCCCCCCCCACACACACACACACACACAATAATGAGAAGCTCAGCATGAAACACAACAGTTACCCAAGGCCTTTGAACCTCTCTGGGCTGTAATCTGGAAGAAGATCTCCCAAACTACATTCCGCCTACTCACCTCCTGTCTCAGTACTCTGCCTGCTTCCCCCCACTCTTCCCCCCCTTTCTCCCTCTTCTCCCTCCTTTCTCCCTTCCTCTCCCTCTCACTGCTATTGCACCCTCCCTCCTACCCTTTCTCCTTCAAACCTACCACACCAGTCACTTCCCTCTCTTTGTACTATACTGTTGATGGAGGAATAGTCTCAGAGTAGTTCCACTAGCTCCCGGGAACTGGAAGTTGTGAAACCCTCCCGATTGGCTTAGGCGGCACAGTGAGAGATAAAGACGGTGAGCTGAGAGTTGTTTGAAGCCTGCTGGGAGAGTGGGTGGGAAAGGAGGGAGGAGAGAGGGAGGAAGGCAGGAGTGGTGGGAGTGAGAAAAGGAAGGAGGGAGGGAGCAGCACCCCAGCTGGGTCGCAGTGTAGGGGTTTGGTGGTAGTTGGATTGGGTGGCTAGTGCTGGGGGTGGGTTTAGTATGTGCAGAGGTGAGTGTCAAAGCCTCATTCACTCAGCTGTAGGGGTTTATTGCCCCTAATTAGTGTGCGGCTACTTTTGTCACGCTTTCGATCCCAGCCTCAGATGAGTTTGTCTTCCACTCAGACACACACACGTTACTCAGACACACACATATTACCAGCCCCAGACATGGTGGCTGGAGCAGCACTCGCTCTGGAAATGCTCTCGACCACTCTCCATTTCTATTCAGCAGCAATACCTCAGGTCAGGAACCAACCTACCCCCCCCCCCCCCCCCCTCGCACCCCGCCTTCCCTCCTGACCCCACTCACCCCCTCTCCGGCTGCATGATCCCCTCTGATATCTCCAGCAGTGTGGCAGAGGTCAAAAACCCGGCAATCTAGCTATAAATCGCACCGGGGGCCAGCCTTGTCCGGCAAATATGTCGCAAATTGCATTATGATGATCAACATTTTCCTCCAGTAATTCTAATACCATTAGGTCAGACAGCTCCATCAAATTCAATCAGCACTCCGCCGTGCCGTGCACCATCCAACAAGGCAGGCTGCCCCGAGCAAAACACGCGAGCTGTAGGAGCAGAGTTACTGACTGCTACCAGAATCCAGTCAAATAGTCAGTCAATCAGTCATCTGGGCTTCATTCACTACAGCATAAAGATGTGTTAAAGTTCAGGCTTCTGTTGGTTCTAGAGCCTTATGTAGCTGTTATAAAGGCTTTGTGAATGCATACATAATGAGCCTACAGTGAAATTGTCCTGATTTACATTAACTGAAACTGGGAGCATCGTACAGAGCCATATCTGCTCAACAGTTCCACATGGCTATAGCCAATCAGAACCACCAGGGACTTTCCCTTGTCAATGTTTGTCAACAGCTGTTTTGATTTTAATGAAAGCCACCACCACAGGTAGTTTTGATTTGGAGAAAAAAATCTGACGGATGGAGGAGATTCTACTTGCACAATATCTTGAGAGCTCAGAATTATCTCTCTGGCTATACTCTGCATACTCTATGGCTATTTCAGTTATGGTTTGTATATTGGCAGATTTCACCAGTATAGAAAAACATTACATTTAACCGATACACTCAAGTTAATGGTTGCAGTCAGTTTGTGGTGGTCACAAGCCATTTAGATGTTGTTCAAATACAACAGTCAACCCATAATTTCTTGTCATGAGACACAAAATCAATCAGAGTGCATCAACCATCAGTCTACATAAAACATAGCAGACTTAGCATTGGGAGAGCCTTCATTTGATGATTTAATGTAGATGTGGAGATAAAGAGGTAGCATCCTCTCATCCATCTAATGGACATCTTCTTCATCTGATGTGATGACTCAGTCGGACTAGCTTCTTCTCCTAGTGTGGACGTGTTTGTCTCTACTGTGAAAGCCTGGAATAGAGAGAGTCAGCATCTACCTCTATCTGCTCTGCCCTGCTCTGGAGGGATTGAGTGATGACCTGATGGAGATGGAAATGGTGGCCGCGTCCCAAACAGCACCCTTTTCCCTATATAGTGCACTACTTTTGACCAGGGCCCATAGGGTTCTGATCAAATGTAGTGCACTATAGGGGATAGGGTGCCATTTGGGACACAACCAGTGTCACAGTGAATGAAGGCTGTCCTGTTGCTGGGAGGTAATAGAATGAGGAGTGTTATCACTGGACAGGTGAAAGGTCTGTATCCGCGGGCTGGCAATGTTTACCTGGCTGTCTGATACACCAGCTGAATCACTGGCTGCATCCCAAATGGCACCATATTCCCCATAGGGCTCTGTCAAAAGTAGTGCACTATATAGGGAATTGGGTGCCATTTGGGACATTACCACTGTTTAACTGGCTGCCTGCTACACTAGCTGACTCTGATAACAGTCTAGAAAAAGGAGAGTTTTTCTATTACAGTGGATGTAGCAGCCATTACATGTTATTATCACAGATTGGAGGGTGCTGTATTTGTGCTGTATTGTATGATTGTTGAAAGTACTTTACATAATATTATTCATTTACTACCAGAGATCGTTACAATTCGAGATATGATTGGGGAAAAACAATCACATTTATCTGTAAATGTTATTTTGAATTGAATGTGTATTTACATACGGAACATATTGGGGGAGGTTTGCTGTAGACAGTTGCTACAGTGTCACATAAAGGTTTACCACAATTATAAGCTAATTTGTTTCAAAAGCTCTTATATTTTACTGAAGACTAGTAGCTACATACTGCATGTAGAGTATATCAGTACAGCTTATAGATCATTAAAATGGTGCTGCAGTCATCATCAACATTCACTCCATTAATAAGAACATACACATTATGAGAAATATTAACTTAAATGGCTGTTCCTCAAGAAACATCACCATCACAACCAACAGATTTTGACCACATAGTTACAGCCAATATAATGCAGCAGCAGTTTGATATGACCAGGCAGTGGAAACGTGTGTTAGTGTACTGAACAGTGGTGCTTTGTCGTGATTTCTAGTCAGGCTGTGTCCCCTGAATGTCTCAATTGATTAGACCAGCGTGGAGAACCAGGAACCTGCAGAGAGCCCAGAGGAGGCCCAGCGGAGGTCCAAGCTGTGCTGACTCTGCCTGGCTGTGATCAACTGGGGGGCTGGGAAATATGGAAGGATGGGTGGATGGGGCTTCCTTTCAGGCAGAAGAAACCGAAATGAAGAAGAGAAAAAAGAAAATCAGTAAGCTCTTTAATTCCACTTGGACCAAGGCAGTACGGAGACGTTTCTTTCTTAGTTTTTCAGTTTTCCCTGGTGCTTTGGACTGGGGCTGATAAACAATGCTGGGATGGGATCACCTGCCGAGTGCCTAGTGCCGTCCCAGCCAGGCTATAGACAGAAAGTCTGCTTTGTTCTACAGCTAGAGGACTCCTGATATAATATAATTTTTGTCTTTATCTGTTGTTGTTGTCTAGTACTGTCTTTTTGCTAGCTAGGGCCATCTACTTTAAGTGCTGCCTGTCTTCCCAGTAGCCTACTTTGTGTGTGAACTGCTGACTGCTCATAACTTGCAGATGATTGTTGACACATCAACCAGGATGAAAGGGCAGGTCAATTTGTGACTTGTTTTGGTAATCAGTGGCTGTATTTGTGAGGAGTGTGATGAAAAGGAGTCAGGCGCAGGAGGGTAATCACTGAATACAGAGTTTATTCCTTCATAGACACACAAATGCGGTCAAATAGCGATCAACGAAACAGGCACAGGGGAAACTATCATCCCTGGCAAATACACTGTAACGGACATCCAATAATACATAGGCACAGGGGAAAATCTACCCTGGCAACACAATGTTACGAGTAGCTCCACCGAGCTACCCTACTCTCACAAATAACAATCACCCACAAGGACAAGGGGGCAGAGGGAACACTTATACACGGACTAATGAGGGGATTATGACCAGGTGTGTGTGATTGACAAGACAAGACAAATGTGATGATGATTGGGGTGGTGGTTAGTAAGCCGGTGACGACAAACGCCGAAGCCTGCCCGAACAAGGAGGGGAGGCAGCCTCGGCCGAAGTCGTGACAGTATTGGTGATTTCTCCTCTCCTAGGCAATCAGCAATTAGTACAGGGAGGTGTACTCTTCACCTCTACTAGGCAATAAGCAATTATTCTTAGTACTTCAGTCTCCCCTTGTTTCTCAGCGGCAGCTGTAAGTGGCAGTCGTGTCAGTGGCCATCTCGTCTGCAAAACTAAGACGGTCGTCGAAACAAAGAAGGTTCTGCTGAGTGGTTCTTCAGAGTTCTTCGAGGAAGGCTTCACACCACTTAAAACCTCTTAAGGATCGGACCCTTTTTTTTCAATTTTCACCCAAAATGACATACCCAAATCTAACTGTCTGTAGCTCAGGACCTAAAGCAAGGATATGCATATTATTGACACCATTTGAAAGGAAACACTTTGAAGTTTGTGGAAATGTGATTTTATCAAACAAAACTATGCTACATTTTATCTCTGTGACCCTTAGGATGACAAATCAGAGCAAGATTACTGAATGTAAGTACATTATTTACATTCAGAGATGAACGTATCAAACCAGTTGCCGTGATAGTCACCCTCCTTAATCCTCCACTTTGAAAAAAAGGTTGACAACATCCTCTACTCATTCACTCAGCCTATTGAGTCCACTGGTCTCACTCACACAGAACTACCCTACGCCTTGACTTCTTTCTCCCCTCTCTCTCCAGATGACATCCTGCGACTAGTGAGGGCTGGCCGCCCAACAACCTGCCCACTCAACCCCAACCCCTCCTCCCTTCTCCAGACCATCTCTGGAGACCTTCTCCCATTCCTCACTTCCCTCATCAACTCATCCCTGACCACTGGCTGCATCCCTTCTGACTTCAAAATGGCCCGAGTTGCTCCCCTCCTCAAGAAACCAACACTCGACTCATCTGCCGTCAAATATTATAGACATCCCTTCTTTCTTTTCTTTCCAAAACACTTGAGCGTGCTGTCTCTGATCAACTCTCTTGTTATCTCGCTCAGAACTATCTTCTTGACCCTAACCAGTCAGGCTTCAAGACTGGTCACTCAACCGAGGCTGCTCTTCTCTTTGTCACGGAGGCTCTCCGCACTGCCAAGCTCTCTCCTCTGTTCTCATCCTCCTAGATCTATCTAATGCCTTAGACACCGAGAACCATCAGATCCTACTCTCTACCCTTTCATGGCTGGCTGACTCTGCTCACTCTTGGATTGCATCTTACCTTGCAGGCTGATCCTACCAGGTGATGTGGAGGATCTGTGTCTGCACCACATACTCTCACTACTGGTGTCCCCCAGGGCTTAATTCTAGGCCCTTTCTTCTTCTCTCTATACACCAAGTTACTTGGCTCTGTAAAATCCTCACATGGTCTCTCCTATCATTGCTATGCGGATGACACTCAACTACTTTTCTCCTTCCCCCATTCTGACACCCATGTGGCGCATCTCTGCATGCCTGACAGATATCTCAGCTTGGATGTCGGCCCACCACCTCAAGCTCAACCGCGACAAGACGGAGCTGCTCTTCCTCCCAGGGAAGGCCTGCCTGCTCAAAGACCTCTCCATCATGGTTGACAACTCCAAAGTGTCACCCTCCCAGATTGCAAAGAACTTTGGCGTGACCCTGGACAGCACTCTGTCATTCTCTGCAAACATTAAAGCATTTACTTGCTCCTGCAGGTTCATGCTCTACAACATCCATAGAGTACGACCCTACCTCACACAGGAAGCGAAGGTCCCAATCCAGGCACTTGTTATCTCCCGTATGGACTACTGCAACTTGCTGTTGGCTGGGCTCTCCACTTGTGTCATCAAACCCCTGAAACTTATCCAGAATGCTAAAGCCCGACTGGTTTTCAACCTTCTCAAGTGCTCCCATGTCACCCCACTCCTCCGCAAACTCCACTGGCTTCTATTCGAAGCTCGCATCTACTACAAGACCATGGTGCTTGCCTACGAAACAGCAAGAGGAACTGCCCTTCCCTACCTTCAGGCTATGCTCAAACCCTACAACCCAACCCGAGCACTCCGTTCTGCCACCTCTGGTCTCCTGGTCCTTCCACCCCTACAGGAGGGCAGCTCCCTCTCAACCAGTCCAAGCTCTTCTCTGTCCTGGCACCCCAATGGTGGAACCAGCTTCCCCCATCTTCCGAAAACACTTGAAACCCTACCTCTTCAAAGAGTATCTTAAATAATACCCCTCCTCACCTCGACACCGCCCCCAAAAGAAAACAACAACAACACTTGCACTTGACCACTCCTAACCTAACCCCCCCCACACCCCCCTCCTAACTAGCTCTGACTTTGCTGATAGTTGCTTTATTGAGGAAAAGTGTACTTATGATCCCTGTGATACAGTATGTGGTTGTACCACCTAGCTATCTTAACATTTGTCTGGGAAATCTTGCCCTGGGGGACGCTGCATTCCTCACCAAAATAACAAAGGGGCCTCTCCGGTGACAGATCAACCACGGGAATTGCAAGTGCAAGCTAAAAACAACTTCCACATTGAAACTGGAGACAAAGAAGACAAAGAGAACAGAAAGAGAGTCAGGAACCATGGAGAATGCTGGGATGGCTGCCTGGAGGACTGGGGGACGGTGGTGCTCTTGGACTGCAGCTTTTGGAGCCTGGACCTGGACCCCTGCTGAGATGTGTGGTCTGGGGCTTCCTGGCTGACTGGCGCAACCCCCCCCCCCACCCCCATCCCCTCATCCTCCCTCCACCCACTCATCCTCTACTCCTCTCCTAATTTATTTATTTCCTCATCCACCTCTCTTCCTCCAGCAGTCCTGCAGAGAGAGGCAGAGGATGAAGGGAGGGAAGGAGGGATGAAGAGTGGGATGGAGGGGAGGTTCAAGTGAATAATTTATCCCACTCTAGTGCCCGGCTGGCCAGGCAGAAAGAGAACAACACAGCGGTACTGTACTGTTACTGTAACTGTGTGGAGCTAGCGCCACTGCCAGACAGGCCCATGCACCACAGGGGCAAGCGAGAAGGTTAAATAAATCTTGCCCTGTAAAATGATTTTGGGGGGACCAGTTTAAATATAGGTCAAATAAATGCGCACGCACGCACACACACACACCTTGCCTCCACGCTGTTCTCTCCCACCGCTGCAGAGAGGAATCAAGGTCAACCATGGCCCCTGCAGAGTGATGAAAAGCCCCTACCTTCCTGCCCACCTCTCCCTCTCCTCTCCATCCCACCTCTCCTCCTCTCTACCGCTCCACCTCTCCTCCACCTCTCCATGGATTGGAGTCAGTAGCAAGAGCTGGTATCCACATCATCCTACTAGAGCAATGGGTCCTCCTCTTAGATACGTCATCTCTGTCAACCTCATAATTAAAGCAAAGGACTTGTTATTATGAATTTTGTTTTGGGACGATCCAGTCAGAATATGGAGGTATAGTTATAGGTTTAAGAATTTAGAGAGAAAGCTTGAACTAATATACAGCTCTGGAAAAAATTAAGAGACCACTGCAAAATCATCAGTTTCTCTGGTTTTACTATTTATAGGTATGTGTTTGGGTAAAATTTACATTTTTGTTTTATCCTATAATCTACTGACAACATTTCTCCCAAATTCCAAATAAAAATATTGTAATTTAGAGCATTTATTTGCAGAAAATGACAACTGGTCAAAATAACAGAAAAGATACAGTGTTATGAGACCTCGAATAATGCAAAGAAAATAAGTTTATGTGCATTTTTAAACAACACAATACTAATGTTTTAACTTAGGAAGAGTTCAGAAATCAATATTTGGTGGAATAACCTTGATTTTCGGTCACAGCTTTCATGCGTCTTGGCTTGCTCTCCACCAGTCTTTCACATTGATGTTGGGTGACTTTATGCCACTCCTGGTGCAAAAATTCAAGCAGCTCGGCTTTGTTTGATGACTTGTGACCATCCATCTTCCTCTTGATCACATTCCAGACGTTTTCAATGGGGTTCAGGTCTGGAGATTGGGCTGGCCATGACAGGGTCTTGATCTGGTGGTCCTCCATCCATGCCTTGATTGATCTGGCTGTGTGGCATTGTGCATTGTCCCACTGGAAAAACCAATCCTCAGAGTTGGGGAACAATGTCAGAGCAAAAGGAAGCAAGTTTTCTTCCTGGACAACCTTGTACGTGGCTTGATTCATGCGTCCTTCACAAAGACAAATCTGCCCGATTCCAGCCTTACTGAAGCACCCCCAGATCATCACCGATCCTCCACCAAATTTCACAGTGGGTGCGAGACACTGTGGCTTGTAGGCCTCTCCAGGTCTCCGTCTAACCATTAGACGACCAGGTGTTGGGCAAAGCTGAAAATTGGACTCATCAGAGAAGATGACCTTACTCCAGTCCTCTACGGTCTAATCCTTATGGTCTTTTGCAAACCTCAGCCTGGCTCTTCTTTGCTTCTCATTGATGAAGGGCTTTTTTCCTACGGTTGTTGAGTGACATTCGAATGAGTTGGTGGTCATCCCGGTCAGTAGAGAGTCGTTTTCGCCCTCTGCCGGTCTGTAGCTTTGTTGTCCCCAATGTCTGCTGCTTGAACTTGTGAACCGCCATCATTGAAATTTTAAGGATGGAAGCAACCTGACGCTCACTGTATCCCTCTGCCAGTAAAGCCAGAATTGAACCCTTCTTTTCCTCACTCAAAACTTTCCTTTTCAACTCTTTTGGCATGGTCAATAGTTATTTTTTTATTAATATTACTTTTGAGGTACTATTAGCACTGTTTTTGCCATCCAGCTGGTCCTATTGCAAGAGGATAGTGATGACCACAGCAGTGGTTTTTATACTTTTCCTTGTTAAATAAGATTTGTTTCAGGTGATCACCTAATCAGTACCTAATTCAGTAGAATGAGGTGTGCCTGTGTTGGAATTCAACAGACACTGGAATGGAATGGCTGTCATACATGTAGAGATGCTGATTGAAGAAACATTTGCAGTGGTCTCTTAATTTTTTCCAGAGCTGTATATGTATAAGTTAAATGGGTTCACTTAGCTAAACGGGTAGAACTTGGCATCAGAGATGCTGTCTGGGCCCGGTAGCAGTGAATCATAATGAGGACACCGTCCTTACCGCAGGAAAATGGAAGTATGTCTGTCTGACTGTCTATCTGTCTGCCTGGTGCAGTATGCTACGTCGCTGCTCTCCATGGCCCAGAGACTGTGTTTCTAGCTGGGCTACTGTCACAGTGAGGCTGGGTCTAGTTGGCTCTCAGCCTGGTTGTATCTGGTCAACTCAACAGAGCTCTAAATCACCCCAGTAGGCCATTATCAGAATTCATTTTCAGCAGGGGGCTGGGTTTTTGGGTAGGGACAGGGGGCGGGGGGCGGGGGGGAGCTGTGCATACAGTAATGTAATAAAGCATTTACCCAGTCGCCGTGCCGACGGTAACCAAGGTTGCAGCCACGTGTCATATTGTACATGTGACTACTGGGTTCTCTGCGGGCACCAACATGACAAGTGAAAGGGGCCGTCTGCAAATAGAAGGGTTAGGGAAGGGGGATTAGCTTTGTCCTGGTAGTAAAATATAACATTAATAGGATAGGAGTCATAATGGAGTGTAATTAGCTATATTGTAATCCCCATACAAGGTGTTCCATTGTGTTTGGCTCGAGAACACATACTAGTAGGGATGTCCAGTTTATCTAACCGATAGTTGTTGATGAAAATGTGTCCATTGTTTTATTCTTCAGATTGTTCAGCCCCTGGCACATAGCTAGCTGATAGCAAATCCATGTATGTAAAAAATGAACTCTTGTTTACACTGTGTACATATTTACTCACTGTTCAATGTAATATTTTCATCAGTTTCAGAGAAGGTAATGGAAAGACTGAGTAGCCAATCAATAACATGGCATTTCAAGAGGTGTGAAAACCAGGGGTTGGAACCGGTTCACGGAACCGAACAGAAAACCGGAACCGGAACGAAAGTGATCCATACTGTTCTGGAACAGAAAAGTTTTTTTAAAAGCATGGAAACCGGTTAATAACATTATTTTACGCTCCAGGCATTTTTTTCTA
Source organism: Coregonus lavaretus (assembly GCF_964263955.1). Classification (NCBI taxonomy): domain Eukaryota; kingdom Metazoa; phylum Chordata; class Actinopteri; order Salmoniformes; family Salmonidae; genus Coregonus; species Coregonus lavaretus. Next base: position 21,924 of record NW_028156784.1, read on the forward strand.
GTCCCACAATAAGGAGCAACAAAGCCCCTATGCAAAGCCCTTACTCTGTCACTCAGAAACATATTCCAGCGTCTGCCTGCAAGCTGAAAATCTTTGCAAGTGTGTGTGCGTATTTAGGCTACCTGGCCCTCCCCCCTCCGAACTATAGACTACTGTACTGACCTTAGAAGCGTGAGAAGATAGGGAGAGAGATTTTTTATTAGCTAGTGAAGAATGGATTCACTTTTCAATGCTAGTTAAGGATACTATAGGTCTAGTTATCATGTTTCATGTTGCATTTATTAACTGCAAAAAGGTAAGACGTGTTTTTAATTCTGGTGCCGCTCTGCACACACAAGCTTGTTAGCTTGCTAGCTCAAGCTTGTAAGCTAGCTAGCTCAAGCTTGTTAGCTAGCTAGCTCAAATGACATTCAAAGTTCCTTCATAGAAGCCGCTCCTCCTAGGTATAATTATGTGGACCTAATTCAGATAATGCATGTCATAGCAAGATGCCTAGCACTTCAAGCCTGCTCCTCAACCCTCTCTCACTCCCCACCCGTAAAATGTCATCACGTCTTGCGCCATAGTTTACACTTGTCTGTCCATCACGCATGTAAACAACCAGCTTGCCTTCTCTATCCTCATTGATTGGTGAAGTAATTTATTGAGCTGAATGTAAAAAAGGAACAGAAAGGAACTATATAAACCGGCACTTTTATTGGGTTTGAAACCGGTTCAGAACTTTATTTAGCTGGTTGGAACAGTGGAATGGAACGAAAAAAATGGTGGTCCTGTTCAGAACTAAACAATTGGAAAATAATTGCGGTTCCAACCCCTGGTGAAAACACTCATCCAACTCTGTAATAATGTTTAAAGCTGCAATATGTAACTTTTTGGGCGACCCGACCAAATTCACATAGAAATGTGAGTTATATATCTGTCATTCTCATTGAACGCAAGTCTAAGAAGCGGTGGATCTGTTCTATGTGTGCTATTTCTATGCTTCCCATTCTTAAGTTTAGTTTCTGCATCTTTCACTTTCGGATTTGTACACCAGCTTCAAACAGCTGAAAACACAAGCTTTTTGGTTATGGAAAATATATTTGACAGCGGTTTAGATGGAACAATGATTCTGTACACTATACTTGCTTGTTTTGTCGCATAAACTGAAATGATAAGCAACCAGGAAATGGCGGAGCAATTTCTGCATAGTGCATCTGTAAGTATGTTGTTTGTATGAAAAAGCATTGTCTCCATGCCATAATAACACCAATGTCAGTGCTATTCGTCACCGCTAAAAGTCTAAATAAGATGCGGATGCCCCATCTCTCCGCCCTCTGATAGAGAAGCATGCAGTGGGCACTAGCGTGAGATGCGGTTGAAGATTGCATTACTAAACCACTCGTCGAGGAAAAGCTCTCCAAATAATTCAATTGGCGTTGGAGAGCTGGGTAGGCCATTTATCTGGTGAGTGGGAAAGAGAGGGGGAGAGGGAGGGAGAAGAGAGAGGGGGGGGGGGGGGGGCAGAGGAGGAGAGAGAGCGAGTGAAGTGAGAGAGAGAGAGGAGGGAGAGAGGAGAGAGGGGGGGAAAGAGGGAGAGAGAGCATCCCACTCAGTGTCCAGTAGAGTCCACAACTACTCATGCTCGGATTACCCCTGTTCAGACTGCCACCCCCTTCCTCCTGCCTCCGTCCACCCTCACCCCTTCACCCCTGGACCATACATCTTTGTCCAGCCACAACAGCCAGGTACAACCGGAGTAAAGATCAGTCTCTCATTTCTCTTCACCCTGGCAGATGAGCAGAGCGGCTAGCCAGCATTAGCATCATTAGTATGGCTGTAGTGTACTAGCCCAGACTCAGGGAGGAGAGAGAGCAGACAATGATGGCCGATTGAGGAGTCTGGGGGGAGGGAGGAGGTGGAGGAGGGAGAAAGAGGAGGGGAAAAGTCTGGACGAAGGGAGGGAGGAGGAGAGAGGAGGGGAGAGAGTGTGGAGGGTGGAGCGAGGGAGAGGCAGCCAGACCAGGGGAGCGAGGGCGAAGAGGAGACTCTGGCTCAACAGGAGGATACATCTCATAACACCGCTACGTTCCCTACAGTGTAACATATGGGGGGCTCAGCCCACTACCAAATCACATCCTTCCCCTTTTAGCCCCTCCATACAGAGTGAGTTCAACTCAAAGCTTGCGACAAAAGGAAGAAGTACAGGCCATTAATTTGTTGTCCCCCTCTCCCCACCTACTCCTAACATGGAGCTAGGTGCCCAACCTCCTCCTCCCCCCGTCCTCCTCCTTCCCCCCTCCTAACAGTGGTCCATTACGGGAGTGTTTTTGCCTGTGAGGATGGGCTGGGCTGGCGGGCTGCCATGGCTGTATTGATCGAGGCTGCGCCCGCCTCCATTAGTGCCCCTGCCTGGCCCCAGAAGGAGGTAGACTGTCTGTAGGGGGCTATCACTCCCCATGAATTAGCATAGAGACTCTGTAGCCGCAAACACGCTACCCACTGCCACGATGGTAACAGGGAACATCAAGCATGCCATGCACAAATCACACACACACGGTGGACAAAGACACACTTGAATAGATACACACACACACACACACACACAAACACACAGGCACGCATGCACGCACACACAGTTGGATACACACACACAGACACAGACACACACACAGACACACACAATCATGCATGCACATGAGCCATGCATTCTGTTCCTTGTGCTTCTGCACCCTGAGGTTCCCAGTCAGTCCCATTGTTCTGTTCTATAGAGGCCACCACAGCCATAGTATATCAATGTCATTATATTGTGGTGGGAGAGCAATTTGAAGGATGTATAGAGGGGGCATGTTTGTTTGTTTATTTGCATAGAATCTGAAATGCGTAGGTGTAGAAGAGCATACGCAAAATCAGTGGTGTACATTTAACTCTGAAAGTGTCAAATGTACACTATTTTCAGTGAACATATGAGTCCCACTGTACTGGTGTTAAAATAACACTTTTGAAATTGTTAAAGATTTAACTCTGTTGTAGTGTTCCCCATTCAACTCTTATAGTGTTCAAATTAACGTGATTGTGGTGTTTGCATAGCTCTACTGTAGAGTAATACGCAACACCTACAGTGTAAAACGTAAAACACTTGATTTAGAGTAAACTGGACTCACTTTGCTTAGTGCTGACGCTGTTACAGTTTTCAGTGTAAGAAATGAACACATGTAGTGTTACAGTAAATAATTATTGGGTGTTGTTTTAACACTGTATGGTGTAAAGTCTAATTTGCATATTTCCCAGGGTGCCTTTTCTTTTTGAGTAAATTGTAGAGTTAACACCCATGACTGTATTTGTTAGTGACAGAGACATGGTTGTTGAATTATTTCATTTTAAAGGCCTGTGACTTTCATCAAGTGAGTTCCTAGGAAAATGTTAACATTCAAATTAAACTCCATGACAATACATTACAATATCATAAGGCCTTAATTATTGGCCTAGTGGTGTTAGGAACTCCTGGTTTACAGGCCACATCAGGTCTGCAAGTCACATTATGCTGGCTTGCACACTGATGTGTAATTCCTATTGGAATCCAAACAGAGTTAAGATATCCAACAGTTGGAATTTTTATTCACCCGCAACCTACAATTTAAAAACACTACCTAAACCATTTAAACCGAACAACCATTTCAGTAACAGGTGCAATTAATCTAACTAACTAATTGGATTAGTTTAGAAAAATGTATGTTATTTATCTTTGTATAGCATAAGATTAATCAATCAATCAATGTAAATGCAAAAACACAGATATTAAAAACAATCCTAAAAAAATGTACCTGCAGTGGAGCATGCTGGGAAATATGATATTGATGGACGTGGTTTTGATGGGACTGTTTTACTCTCCGCAGTGTAAAACAATAACTCTGGTTATTAATACCAACACTGGGGGTTCTACACCACTGAGTGTTAATGTCACTCTTACAAAGTGAATTTAACTCCTGAATAAACACTAGAGATACACTATGTAAACACGTGCATACACACATGCCTACACACACACATACACACACACACACACACACACACACAAACTGCTCTAGTGTCCCACAAGTCTACAAGCCTTCACCATGTGGAAAGTAGCCAAGACAAGAGGGAGTACAGTGTATGCCTTAAGTGGACATGATTTTGAAAAATCTAAACAGATTTTTCACTTTCACTTATCCTCATAACAACATGTGTGTGTATATTGGATACAGCACTGTATAAAGGACAGAGAATTAGAGAATTAGGCCCTATGTGGAAGAGGCTAATTCACTTTTGATAGCCCTTCTCTCACTCAACATCCTCTAGTACAGGGTTCTTCAATTCCGGTCCTGGAGGGCCGAAACACCTCTGTTTTTCATCCTCTCCTTCTAATCGGGGGCTAATTCAGACCTGGGACACCAGGTGAGTGCAATTAACTACCAGGTAGAAATAAAAAACAGAAGTGTTTCGGCCCTCCAGGACCGGAATTGAAGAACCCTGCTCTAGTAGGTAATAGGACAATTACAATAGGCCTATTGATTCAGACTTCCTTCACACACACACTCACACGCACGCACACACGCACACGCACACACACACACACACACACACACACACACACACACACACACACACACACACACACACACACACACACACACACACACACACACACACACACACACACACACACACACACACACACACACACACACACACACACACACACTCAACCCAAAGCATAATGGTTGCATCTCAAATAGCACCCTATTCCCTATATACTGCACTACTTTTGACCAGAGCCCATGGGCCCATATGGCCCATTAGGTCAAATATAGTGTACTAGGTAGGGAATAGGGTGCCATTTGAGACACACACAGAGGTAAATAGCCTATCAAATGCATGTGGCATCTTTCCATCTTTCAATCTCATTACAACGGCCCTATTACCAACCTCTCTCTGAGGACCCAAGACAAGACAGGGAAATAAGGCAACAAAAGGCGATAGCGCGGGTGAAGGGGTATTGAATGTTAAACAGTGTGATAAAGTTATTCAAAAGAGACAAAGTTAATGCCTTTGTGGAGAGTAGAAATTGCCAAAGCAGCTGGGCTAAATCTGGATTAAAGGCTAAAGGGATCAAATCGTGCTGCAGCTTTAATAAGAGCTGATTTCCATTGATGAGTGGCGCCATAAATGAACGCTGAATGTCAGAAACGCATTGAAATGGACATTAGGGCCCACAAAACCCTACAGCCATGAAATCACCAGATAACAGTCACTCAGTGTGGTGGTGGGTTGGGTGAGTATACTTGTGTGTGCATGGGTGTGTGTTTGCGTGTGGGTGCGTGCACGGCCGGTTCCAGGCATAAGCGACAAATACAGTTGAAGTCGGAAGTTTATATACACTTAGGTTGGAGTCATTAAAACTCTTTTTTCAACCACTCCACATATTTCTTGTTAACAAAGTATAGTTTTGGCAAGTCGGTTAGGACATCTACTTTGTGCATGACACAAGTAATTTTTCCAACAATTGTTTACAGACAGATTATTTCACTTATAAATCACTGTATCACAATTCCAGTGGGTCAGAAGTTTACATACACTAAGTTGACTGTGCCTTTAAACAGCATGGAAAATTCCAGAAAATGATGTCATGGCTTTAGAATCTTCTGATAGCCTAATTGACATCATTTGAGTCAATTGGAGGTGGACCTGTGGATGTATTTCAAGGCCTACCTTCAAACTCAGTGCCTCTTTGCTTGACATCTTAGGAAAGAAAATAAATCTCAGAAAAAAAATTGCAGACCTCCACAAGTCTGGTTCATCCTTGGGAGCAATTTCCGAACGTGGTACCTTCAGGCGTTTGGAAATTGCTCCCAAGGATGAACCAGACTTGTGGAGGTCTGCAATTTTTTTTCTGAGATGTATTTTGTACAAACAAAGATTTATCTGTACAAACAATAGAACGCAAATATAAACACCATGGGACCACGCAGCAGTCATACCGCTCAGGAAGGAGACGCGTTCTGTCTCCTAGAGATGAACGTACTTTGGTGTGAAAAGTGCAAATCAATCCCAGAACAACAGCAAAGGACCTTGTGAAGATGCTGGAGGAAACAGGTACAAAAGTAAAACAAGTCCTATATCGGCATAACCTGAATGGCCGTTCAGCAAAGAAGAAGCCACTGCTCCAAAACCGCCATAAAAAAGCCAGACTACGGTTTGCAACTGCACATGGGGACAAAGATCGTACTTTTTGGAGAAATGTCCTCTGGTCTGATTAAACAAAAATAGAACTGTTTGGCCATAATGACCATCGTTATGTTTGGAGGAAAAAGGGGAATGCTTGCAAGCCGAAGAACACCATCCCAACCGTGAAGCACGGGTTGGCAGCATCATGCTGTGGGGGTGCTTTGCTACAGGAGGGACTGGTGCACTTCACAAAATAGATGGCATCATGAGGAAGGAAAATTATGTGGATATATTGAAGCAACATCTCAAGACATCAGTCAGGAAGTTAAAGCTTGGTCGCAAATGGGTCTTCCAAATGGACAATGACCCCAAGCATGCTTCCAAAGTTGTGGCAAAATGGCTTAAGGACAACAAAGTAAAGGTATTGGAGTGGCCATCACAAAGCCCTGACCTCAATCCTATAGAACATTTGTGGGCAGAACTGAAAAAGCGTATGTGAGCAAGGAGGCCTAAAAACCTGACTCAGTTACACCAGCTCTGTCAGAAGGAATGGGCCAAAATTCACCCAACTTATTGTGGGAAGCTTGTGGAAGGCTACCTGAAATGTTTGACCCAAGTTAAACAATTTAAAGGCAGTGCTACCAAATACTAATTGAGTGTATGTAAACTTCTGACCCACTGGGAATGTGATGAAATAAATAAAAGCTGAAATAAATCATTCTCTCTACTATTATTCTGACATTTCACATTCTTAAAATAAAGTGGTGATCCTAACTGACCTAAGCCAGGGAATTTTTACTAGGATTAAATATCAGGAATTGTGAAAAACTGAGTTTAAATGTATTTGGCTAAGGTGTATGTAAACTTCCGACTTCAACTGTATTTTCCATTTTCTAATAATTCTCATGTTCCAAAGTATCGCCACTGTCCATGCCATGGTGAAACTTGCACTGCTGTAGATCTGAAATAATTGGATGGTGAAAGTTGCATCCAGCCAACCAGAAAAGCAAGGCGAAGCAATTCAGGCATTCTTTAAAGTCAGGACAATCCTTGTCCTGCAAAGAAACATTATTTTTACAGTTTAAAAAATTGATTTGGAGCCGTTTCCATTACACGTCCCAATTATTTTTTTAATTGGTTGAAATAAGACTGGGTCAATGGAATCCTGCCTACTGACAGTCAATCAATTAGCCATGTCAGCTTACAATTTTTTGACTGGTAGTTAGTCTAGCCAGCTATCTAAGCCGAATACCGACCAGGCATGCAGGCATGTGCCCATTGATTTTTTTAGTCATTCTCACAGATATCATATTAACATGGCATAAATCTTTACAAAATGTGTCGAATTGCAGGAAACTAGTTTTAAATCTTCAACATTTTGTCTACACCCCATGGCAAAATGTGTAGAATTGCAGGAATTGAACTTTAAAACAAGAGGGGGGCTACTAAAATGTTTTGCTGTGAGGTTGACCCCCCCCCCCCAACCAAATCTCGCTAAGGGGCCCCAAAAGGCTAGAGCATGTTTACCCATGGTAGATACGCATAGTGTATCAAGTCCTTCTGGTGGGGACACCTCTTTACTTATGC
>NW_028156783.1:0-7500 GCF_964263955.1 Coregonus lavaretus
CCGTTTCTCAGGCTCCCTCTCCGGAATCGAACCCTGATTCCCCGTTACCCGTGGTCACCATGGTAGGCACAGAAAGTACCATCGAAAGTTGATAGGGCAGACATTCGAATGAGACGTCACCGCCACAAAGGGCGCGCGATCGGCTCGAGGTTATCTAGAGTCACCAAAGCGGCCGGGGCACCCGAAGGCACCCCGCATGGGTTTTGGGTCTGATAAATGCACGCATCCCCGGAGGTCAGCGCTCGTTGGCATGTATTAGCTCTAGAATTGCCACAGTTATCCAAGTAACGTTGGAGCGATCAAAGGAACCATAACTGATTTAATGAGCCATTCGCAGTTTCACTGTACCGGCCGTGTGTACTTAGACTTGCATGGCTTAATCTTTGAGACAAGCATATGCTACTGGCAGGATCAACAGGTAGCCCCTCACAACATAGAAGTTGTACCCAGGTGCGCTCAGCGGAAGACGGCCCGGGCACGGTCCAATTCCCGTCAGGGGTGGAGGCCCGGTCGCAATCCACGCGCACACCCAGCGGGAGGCCCTGAACTGCCCGCGGCCGGGGGGGCCGCGAGTGCCGGGGCACCGCTCGAGAGGTCTCTTTCTAGCTGGAGGGTTTAGTAGGAACCGCACAACCGAGCCAACGACAGGGTGTGAGAAGCACGTGTCTCTGGCGCCGGTACGTTATAGGGTGGACATCACTCCTGGCATCGCTGCCTGGGGGAGCCACTCCCCGCACCGGAACACCAACGTAGGGCCACTAGGTCAGACGGGTCGTCTTGGTATCGCTCAGCGAGGCTCGGCCGGAGCATATCGGGGAAGCGGGGTGAACCGTCTCCGAAAGGGGCTCCACCGATAGAGGCGAATCCACATGGGGCGGGAGGAACCGTCCGTCCGAACACCGGCCAGAGGCCGGCCGACAGGGGCCCTCCCAGGTGGATAACGAATGCCAATCGGTCAGTGTATATGAAACAGGTTCGAGAATAGACAGGGGACATGGGGACATGAGGGTATCCGAAACCAGGCCCTGCCCTGGGCATGAGCACCTCCAGTCGGTCGCCGGAGGGATGGTCCACTTCGGAGCGTTGGAACCATGGTTCTGCGGGACCCAGAACCCTCAAAAAAGCCATTTACCAACAACCGCACGGGCCGAGAGGTTTGCCATCACCCCCGGATCAATCGGACGTGTACGGGTGCTTCACGACAGAGAGGGGCCATGGGGACATGAGGTAGCCGAAACCGGGCCTTCCCCTGGGCATGGGAACGGCCAGTAGGTCCCTGGAGGTATGGTCCACTTCGGAGCGTTGGAACCATGGTTCTGAGGGACCCAGAACCCTCAAACATGCCCGATTCCCAATATCCGCACAGGCCGAGAGGTTTGCCATCACCCCCGGATCAATCCGCCATGGAAGTCTATTCTCTGAAAACGAGGTTTCAAAATCGCGCCGGTACCTGTCTGGCCGACCTGGAACCGAGTGGGGCTACTACGGGAGAGGCCAAATTATCGACATAAGCCCTGCCACCCGCTGGCCTGTCTGTGCTCCGCCGTTTGGGGGAAAAAACAGCGATTTCGGTTTTGAAAAAACGACTTAAAACGTTAATAATTCAAAACTAAAAGTCCAATCAGGATGGGGTTTTTTTGCGCAAAAGGGCACGAATAGACGCACATTTATATATAAATTAATTCGTTTTTGGAAATTTTTTACTATATTTTAATTATGTTAGAAAAGTGAAAAAAAAAAATAGGGGTCAGAACGGTTGATGTTCCTATACGAGTTAAGAAAAACCCTTTTAGGTAATGGAAGTTCATCATAAAAGAGGATAATAGACCAAATTTGGGACCTCTAGCTCATCGGGAAGTATTTTTAAACATTATTTGAAAAAATCGGAAAAATCGGCCGAAATTGCACTATGTCCCTTCGTGCATGGTAACCCAAATGAGAACCAGGGGGAACGGCTCCTGACTCACACAAGGCCGACATGGGTGCTCTTGGTCGGATTGGGTTGTGGGTCAGACACCCCCACATGGAAGACGCCGGCGGTCGATGGGAGAACCAGAGACCGACTCCTGGCTCACGGAAGGCCGATTTGGGTGCACTTGGTCGGATTGGGTTGTGGGTCAGACACCCCAACATGGTGTCCGCGGCGGACACCAGGAGAACCAGGGACCGACTCCTGCCTCACGGAAGGCCGATTTGATGCACTTTTTTCGGATTGGGTGGTGGTCAGACACCCCCATATGGAAATCATCCGGTTGACAACAGGAGAACCAGGGACCGACTCCTGCCTCACGGAAGGCCGATTTTGATGCACTTTTCTCGGATTGGGTTGGTGGTCAGACACCCCAACATGGTTGTCCGCCGGCGGACACCAGGAGAACCAGGGACCGACTCCTGCTCACGGAAGGCCGATTTGATGCACTTTTTTCGGATTGGGGTGGTGGTCAGACACCCCCATATGGAAATCATCCGGTTGACAACAGGAGAACCAGGGCCGACTCCTGCCTCACGGAAGGCCGATTTTGATGCACTTTTCTCGGATTGGGTTGGTGTCAGACACCCCAACATGGTTGTCCGCCGGCGGACACCAGGAGAACCAGGGACCGACTCCTGGCTCACGGAAGGCCGATTTGATGCACTTTTTCGGATTGGGGTGGTGGTCAGACACCCCCATATGGAAATCATCCGGTTGACAACAGGAGAACCAGGGGCCGACTCCTGCCTCACGGAAGGCCGATTTTGATGCACTTTTCTCGGATTGGGTTGGTGGTCAGACACCCCCATATGGAAACCATCCGGTTGACACTATGAGAACCAGGGACCGACTCCTGGCTCCCGAAGGCCGATTTTGATGCACTTTTCTCGGATTGGGTTGGTGGTCAGACACCCCCATATGGAAACCATCCGGTTGACACTATGAGAACCAGGGACCGACTCCTGGCTCCCGGAAGGCCGATTTTGATGCACTTTTCTCGGATTGGGTTGGTGGTCAGACACCCCCATATGGAAACCATCCGGTTGACACTATGAGAACCAGGGACCGACTCCTGGCTCCCGGAAGGCCGATTTTGATGCACTTTTCTCGGATTGGGTTGGTGGTCAGACACCCCCATATGGAAATCATCCGGTTGACATTAGGAGAACCAGGGACCGACTCCTGGCTCCCGGAAGGCCGATTTTGATGCACTTTTCTCGGATTGGGTTGGTGGTCAGACACCCCCATATGGAAATCATCCGGTTGACATTAGGAGAACCAGGGACCGACTCCTGGCTCCCGGAAGGCCGATTTTGATGCACTTTTCTCGGATTGGGTTGGTGTCAGACACCCCCATATGGAAACCATCCGGTTGACACTATGAGAACCCAGGGACCGACTCCTGGCTCCGGAAGGCCGATTTTGATGCACTTTTCTCGGATTGGGTTGGTGGTCAGACACCCCCCATATGGAAATCATCCGGTTGACATTAGGAGAACCAGGGACCGACTCCTGGCTCCCGGAAGGCCGATTTTGATGCACTTTTCTCGGATTGGGTTGGTGGTCAGACACCCCCATATGGAAATCATCCGGTTGACATTAGGAGAACCAGGGACCGACTCCTGGCTCCCGGAAGGCCGATTTTGATGCACTTTTCTCGGATTGGGTTGGTGGTCAGACACCCCCATATGGAAACCATCGGTTGACACTATGAGAACCAGGGACCGACTCCTGGCTCCCGGAAGGCCGATTTTGATGCACTTTTCTCGGATTGGGTTGGTGGTCAGACACCCCCATATGGAAATCATCCGGTTGACACTATGAGAACCAGGGGACCGACTCCTGGCTCACGGAGGCCGATTTTGATGCACTTTTTCTCGGATTGGGTTGGTGGTCAGACACCCCCATATGGAAATCATCCGGTTGACACTATGAGAACCAGGGACCGACTCCTGGCTCCCGGAAGGCCGATTTTGATGCACTTTTCTCGGATTGGGTTGGTGGTCAGACACCCCCATATGGAAATCATCCGGTTGACATTAGGAGAACCAGGGACCGACTCCTGGCTCCCGGAAGGCCGATTTTGATGCACTTTTCTCGGATTGGGTTGGTGGTCAGACACCCCCATATGGAAATCATCCGGTTGACACTATGAGAACCAGGGACCGACTCCTGGCTCACGGAGGCCGATTTTGATGCACTTTTCTCGGATTGGGTTGGTGGTCAGACACCCCCATATGGAAATCATCCGGTTGACACTATGAGAACCAGGGACCGACTCCTGGCTCCCGGAAGGCCGATTTTGATGCACTTTTCTCGGATTGGGTTGGTGGTCAGACACCCCCATATGGAAACCATCCGGTTGACACTATGAGAACCAGGGACCGACTCCTGGCTCCGGAAGGCCGATTTTGATGCACTTTTCTCGGATTGGGTTGGTGGTCAGACACCCCCATATGGAAATCATCCGGTTGACACTATGAGAACCAGGGACCGACTCCTGGCTCACGGAGGCCGATTTTGATGCACTTTTCTCGGATTGGGGTGGTGGTCAGACACCCCCATATGGTAAACCGCCGGCGGACACTAGGAGAACCAGGGGAGGCTCTTACCTCACACATGGGGGTTTTGGGTGCCCTTGGCCGGCTTGGGGGTGACCCCAAGAGGGGGTCCAAGACCCCACACCCGGATCCATCCACAGGGGGGCGCCACATGTCATTTTAAGCCTGATTTCACTAGGGGAACCAGGGGATGATCTTAACTCACAAATGGGGGTTTTGGGTGCCCATGGCTGGCTTGGGGGTGACCCCAAGAGGGGGGTCCAAGACCCCACAGCCGGATCCATCCACAGGGGGGCGCCACAGAGGTCATTTTAGGCCTGATTTCACTAGGGGAACCAGGGGATGATCTTAACTCACAAATGGGGGATTTGGCTGCCCATGGCTTGGGGGAGACCCCAAGAGGGGGTCCAAGCACCCCCACCCGGATCCATCCACAGGGGGGCGCCACATGTCACTTTAGGCCTGATTTCACTATGGGGACACAGGGAGGCTGTTCACTCACACATGGGGGTTTTGGGTGCCCATGGCCGGCTTGGGGGTGACCCCAAGAGGGGGTACAAGACCCCACAGCCGGATCCATCCACAGGGGGGCGCCACATGTCATTTTAAGCCTGATTTCACTATGGGGACCCAGGGGAGGCTGTTCACTCACACATGGGGGTTTTGGGTGCCCATGGTCGGCATGGCTGGCTTGGAGGAGACCCCAAGAAGGGGTCCAAGCACCCCATCCAGATCCATCCACAGGGGGGCGCCACAGGTCACTTTAGGCCGGATTTCACTATGGGGACCCAGGGGAGGCTGTTCACTCACACATGGGGGTTTTGGGTGCCCATGGTCGGCATGGCCAGCTTGGGGGAGACCCCAAGAAGGGGTCCAAGCACCCACAGCCGAATCCATCCACAGGGGGGCGCCACAGGTCACTTTAGGCCGGATTTCACTATGGGGACCCAGGGGAGGCTGTTCACTCACACATGGGGGTTTTGGGTGCCCATGGTCGGCATGGCCAGCTTGGGGGAGACCCCAAGAAGGGGTCCAAGCACCCACAGCCGAATCCATCCACAGGGGGGCGCCACAGGTCACTTTAGGCCGGATTTCACTATGGGTACACTGGGGAGGCTGTTCACTCACACATGGGGGTTTTGGGTGCCCATGGTCGGCATGGCTGGCTTGGAGGAGACCCCAAGAAGGGGTCCAAGCACCCCCACCAAGATCCATCCACAGGGGGGCGCCACAGGTCACTTTAAGCCTGATTTCACTATGGGTACACTGGGGAGGCTGTTCACTCACACATGGGGGTTTTGGGTGCCCATGGTCGGCATGGCTGGCTTGGAGGAGACCCCAAGAAGGGGTCCAAGCACCCCCACCAAGATCCATCCACAGGGGGGCGCCACAGGTCACTTTAAGCCTGATTTCACTATGGGTACACTGGGGAGGCTGTTCACTCACACATGGGGGTTTTGGGTGCCCATGGTCGGCATGGCTGGCTTGGAGGAGACCCAAGAAGGGGTCCAAGCACCCCCACCAAGATCCATCCACAGGGGGGCGCCACAGGTCACTTTAAGCCTGATTTCACTATGGGTACACTGGGGAGGCTGTTCACTCACACATGGGGGTTTTGGGTGCCCATGGTCGGCATGGCTGGCTTGGAGGAGACCCCAAGAAGGGGTCCAAGCACCCCCACCAAGATCCATCCACAGGGGGGCGCCACAGGTCACTTTAAGCCTGATTTCACTATGGGTACACTGGGGAGGCTGTTCACTCACACATGGGGGTTTTGGGTGCCCATGGTCGGCATGGCTGGCTTGGAGGAGACCCCAAGAAGGGGTCCAAGCACCCCCACCAAGATCCATCCACAGGGGGCGCCACAGGTCATTTTCACTAGGAGAACCAGGGAGGGCTCCTGACTCACACATGGGCATTCTGGGTGCCCATGGCTGGGATGGGTGAGACAGAGTCCAGCCCTCCACACACAAAAGTGACCCAGCAGGCCAGAAGAAAGGGGAGAGAGAGAGAGAGAGAGAACAAATAATACATGGGCACAGAGCAGCCAGCCTCCATTGGAGCTGCCTGCACAGTGCTGCCCTCCTGTGGGAAAGGTTCACACACACACTCACTCACTCACTCACACAGACACACACAGACAAACCTATTCACTTGGGCCTTCTCCCTCATGCCCTGCTGACATCCATGCAGGCCCACATTGACCTTTGTGACCTCTGGAGCTCCATGCACCTTGTTCTAAACTCCCTGCCTAGTAAAGGGCATCTCCATGGGCATGAGAGTACAGCTCACTCCCCTGGAGCACCATGCCTCTTTTTAATCACTCTCTCCCTATTAAAACCCTCTCTCCCATGGGCTTGAGAGTACAGCTTACTCCCTTGACCTCCAGAGGTATAGGAGGCCAAAAAAAAAGGGGGACAGAGCAGACAGCCCCCAAAGGGGATGCCTGCTCTGCCCCCCTATGAGACAGGTTCACTCACTCACACAGACACACCTATTCACTTGGGCCTTCTCCCTCATGCCCTGCTGACATCCATGCAGGCCCACATTGACCTTTGTGACCTCTGGAGCTCCATGCCTCTTTTTAAACTCTCTCTTCCCATTAAAAGCCTCTCTCACATGGGCTTGAGAGTACAGCTTACTCCCTTGACCTCCAGAGGTATAGGAGGCCAAAAAAAAGGGGGACAGAGCAGACAGCCCCAAAGGGGATGCCTGCTCTGCCCCCCTATGAGACAGGTTCACTCACTCACACAGACACACCTATTCACTTGGGCCTTCTCTCTGTGGCCCTGCTGACAGCCATGCAGGCCCACATTGACCTTTGTGACCTCTGGAGCTCATTGCCTCCATCTCTACACTCCATGCCCAGTGAAACCCTCTCTCACTCGGCCTGAGACTGCAGCTCACTCCCTGGATGGCCTGGGCTCCAGAACCACGACCACCAAGCCCACACTCCCTGCCCACTCA
>NW_028156783.1:17500-25000 GCF_964263955.1 Coregonus lavaretus
GGCCCTCCCAGGTGGATAACGAATGCCAATCGGTCAGTGTATATGAAACAGGTTCGAGAATAGACAGGGGACATGGGGACATGAGGGTATCCGAAACCAGGCCCTGCCCTGGGCATGAGCACCTCCAGTCGGTCGCCGGAGGGATGGTCCACTTCGGAGCGTTGGAACCATGGTTCTGCGGGACCCAGAACCCTCAAAAAAGCCCATTTACCAACAACCGCACGGGCCGAGAGGTTTGCCATCACCCCCGGATCAATCGGACGTGTACGGGTGCTTCACGACAGAGAGGGGCCATGGGGACATGAGGTAGCCGAAACCGGGCCTTCCCCTGGGCATGGGAACGGCCAGTAGGTCCCTGGAGGTATGGTCCACTTCGGAGCGTTGGAACCATGGTTCTGAGGGACCCAGAACCCTCAAACATGCCCGATTCCCAATATCCGCACAGGCCGAGAGGTTTGCCATCACCCCCGGATCAATCCGCCATGGAAGTCTATTCTCTGAAAACGAGGTTTTCAAAATCGCGCCGGTACCTGTCTGGCCGACCTGGAACCGAGTGGGGCTACTACGGGAGAGGCCAAATTATCGACATAAGCCCTGCCACCCGCTGGGCCTGTCTGTGCTCCGCCGTTTGGGGGAAAAAACAGCGATTTCGGTTTTGAAAAAACGACTTAAAACGTTAATAATTCAAAAACTAAAAGTCCAATCAGGATGGGGTTTTTTTGGCGCAAAAGGGCACGAATAGACGCACATTTATATATAAATTAATTCGTTTTTGGAAATTTTTTACTATATTTTAATTATGTTAGAAAAGTGAAAAAAAAAAATAGGGGTCAGAACGGTTGATGTTCCTATACGAGTTAAGAAAAACCCTTTTAGGTAATGGAAGTTCATCATAAAAGAGGATAATAGACCAAATTTGGGACCTCTAGCTCATCGGGAAGTATTTTTAAACATTATTTGAAAAAATCGGAAAAATCGGCCGAAATTGCACTATGTCCCTTCGTGCATGGTAACCCAAATGAGAACCAGGGGGAACGGCTCCTGACTCACACAAGGCCGACATGGGTGCTCTTGGTCGGATTGGGTTGTGGGTCAGACACCCCCACATGGAAGACCGCCGGCGGTCGATGGGAGAACCAGAGACCGACTCCTGGCTCACGGAAGGCCGATTTGGGTGCACTTGGTCGGATTGGGTTGTGGGTCAGACACCCCAACATGGTTGTCCGCCGGCGGACACCAGGAGAACCAGGGACCGACTCCTGCCTCACGGAAGGCCGATTTGATGCACTTTTTTCGGATTGGGGTGGTGGTCAGACACCCCCATATGGAAATCATCCGGTTGACAACAGGAGAACCAGGGACCGACTCCTGCCTCACGGAAGGCCGATTTTGATGCACTTTTCTCGGATTGGGTTGGTGGTCAGACACCCCAACATGGTTGTCCGCCGGCGGACACCAGGAGAACCAGGGACCGACTCCTGGCTCACGGAAGGCCGATTTGATGCACTTTTTTCGGATTGGGGTGGTGGTCAGACACCCCCATATGGAAATCATCCGGTTGACAACAGGAGAACCAGGGGCCGACTCCTGCCTCACGGAAGGCCGATTTTGATGCACTTTTCTCGGATTGGGTTGGTGGTCAGACACCCCAACATGGTTGTCCGCCGGCGGACACCAGGAGAACCAGGGACCGACTCCTGGCTCACGGAAGGCCGATTTGATGCACTTTTTTCGGATTGGGGTGGTGGTCAGACACCCCCATATGGAAATCATCCGGTTGACAACAGGAGAACCAGGGGCCGACTCCTGCCTCACGGAAGGCCGATTTTGATGCACTTTTCTCGGATTGGGTTGGTGGTCAGACACCCCCATATGGAAACCATCCGGTTGACACTATGAGAACCAGGGACCGACTCCTGGCTCCCGGAAGGCCGATTTTGATGCACTTTTCTCGGATTGGGTTGGTGGTCAGACACCCCCATATGGAAACCATCCGGTTGACACTATGAGAACCAGGGACCGACTCCTGGCTCCCGGAAGGCCGATTTTGATGCACTTTTCTCGGATTGGGTTGGTGGTCAGACACCCCCATATGGAAACCATCCGGTTGACACTATGAGAACCAGGGACCGACTCCTGGCTCCCGGAAGGCCGATTTTGATGCACTTTTCTCGGATTGGGTTGGTGGTCAGACACCCCCATATGGAAATCATCCGGTTGACATTAGGAGAACCAGGGACCGACTCCTGGCTCCCGGAAGGCCGATTTTGATGCACTTTTCTCGGATTGGGTTGGTGGTCAGACACCCCCATATGGAAATCATCCGGTTGACATTAGGAGAACCAGGGACCGACTCCTGGCTCCCGGAAGGCCGATTTTGATGCACTTTTCTCGGATTGGGTTGGTGGTCAGACACCCCCATATGGAAACCATCCGGTTGACACTATGAGAACCAGGGACCGACTCCTGGCTCCCGGAAGGCCGATTTTGATGCACTTTTCTCGGATTGGGTTGGTGGTCAGACACCCCCATATGGAAATCATCCGGTTGACATTAGGAGAACCAGGGACCGACTCCTGGCTCCCGGAAGGCCGATTTTGATGCACTTTTCTCGGATTGGGTTGGTGGTCAGACACCCCCATATGGAAATCATCCGGTTGACATTAGGAGAACCAGGGACCGACTCCTGGCTCCCGGAAGGCCGATTTTGATGCACTTTTCTCGGATTGGGTTGGTGGTCAGACACCCCCATATGGAAACCATCCGGTTGACACTATGAGAACCAGGGACCGACTCCTGGCTCCCGGAAGGCTGATTTTGATGCACTTTTCTCGGATTGGGTTGGTGGTCAGACACCCCCATATGGAAATCATCCGGTTGACACTATGAGAACCAGGGACCGACTCCTGGCTCACGGAGGCCGATTTTGATGCACTTTTCTCGGATTGGGTTGGTGGTCAGACACCCCCATATGGAAATCATCCGGTTGACACTATGAGAACCAGGGACCGACTCCTGGCTCCCGGAAGGCCGATTTTGATGCACTTTTCTCGGATTGGGTTGGTGGTCAGACACCCCCATATGGAAATCATCCGGTTGACATTAGGAGAACCAGGGACCGACTCCTGGCTCCCGGAAGGCCGATTTTGATGCACTTTTCTCGGATTGGGTTGGTGGTCAGACACCCCCATATGGAAATCATCCGGTTGACACTATGAGAACCAGGGACCGACTCCTGGCTCACGGAGGCCGATTTTGATGCACTTTTCTCGGATTGGGTTGGTGGTCAGACACCCCCATATGGAAATCATCCGGTTGACACTATGAGAACCAGGGACCGACTCCTGGCTCCCGGAAGGCCGATTTTGATGCACTTTTCTCGGATTGGGTTGGTGGTCAGACACCCCCATATGGAAACCATCCGGTTGACACTATGAGAACCAGGGACCGACTCCTGGCTCCCGGAAGGCCGATTTTGATGCACTTTTCTCGGATTGGGTTGGTGGTCAGACACCCCCATATGGAAATCATCCGGTTGACACTATGAGAACCAGGGACCGACTCCTGGCTCACGGAGGCCGATTTTGATGCACTTTTCTCGGATTGGGGTGGTGGTCAGACACCCCCATATGGTAAACCGCCGGCGGACACTAGGAGAACCAGGGGAGGCTCTTACCTCACACATGGGGGTTTTGGGTGCCCTTGGCCGGCTTGGGGGTGACCCCAAGAGGGGGTCCAAGACCCCACACCCGGATCCATCCACAGGGGGGCGCCACATGTCATTTTAAGCCTGATTTCACTAGGGGAACCAGGGGATGATCTTAACTCACAAATGGGGGTTTTGGGTGCCCATGGCTGGCTTGGGGGTGACCCCAAGAGGGGGTCCAAGACCCCACAGCCGGATCCATCCACAGGGGGGCGCCACAGAGGTCATTTTAGGCCTGATTTCACTAGGGGAACCAGGGGATGATCTTAACTCACAAATGGGGGATTTGGCTGCCCATGGCTTGGGGGAGACCCCAAGAGGGGGTCCAAGCACCCCCACCCGGATCCATCCACAGGGGGGCGCCACATGTCACTTTAGGCCTGATTTCACTATGGGGACACAGGGGAGGCTGTTCACTCACACATGGGGGTTTTGGGTGCCCATGGCCGGCTTGGGGGTGACCCCAAGAGGGGGTACAAGACCCCACAGCCGGATCCATCCACAGGGGGGCGCCACATGTCATTTTAAGCCTGATTTCACTATGGGGACCCAGGGGAGGCTGTTCACTCACACATGGGGGTTTTGGGTGCCCATGGTCGGCATGGCTGGCTTGGAGGAGACCCCAAGAAGGGGTCCAAGCACCCCCATCCAGATCCATCCACAGGGGGGCGCCACAGGTCACTTTAGGCCGGATTTCACTATGGGGACCCAGGGGAGGCTGTTCACTCACACATGGGGGTTTTGGGTGCCCATGGTCGGCATGGCCAGCTTGGGGGAGACCCCAAGAAGGGGTCCAAGCACCCACAGCCGAATCCATCCACAGGGGGGCGCCACAGGTCACTTTAGGCCGGATTTCACTATGGGGACCCAGGGGAGGCTGTTCACTCACACATGGGGGTTTTGGGTGCCCATGGTCGGCATGGCCAGCTTGGGGGAGACCCCAAGAAGGGGTCCAAGCACCCACAGCCGAATCCATCCACAGGGGGGCGCCACAGGTCACTTTAGGCCGGATTTCACTATGGGTACACTGGGGAGGCTGTTCACTCACACATGGGGGTTTTGGGTGCCCATGGTCGGCATGGCTGGCTTGGAGGAGACCCCAAGAAGGGGTCCAAGCACCCCCACCAAGATCCATCCACAGGGGGGCGCCACAGGTCACTTTAAGCCTGATTTCACTATGGGTACACTGGGGAGGCTGTTCACTCACACATGGGGGTTTTGGGTGCCCATGGTCGGCATGGCTGGCTTGGAGGAGACCCCAAGAAGGGGTCCAAGCACCCCCACCAAGATCCATCCACAGGGGGGCGCCACAGGTCACTTTAAGCCTGATTTCACTATGGGTACACTGGGGAGGCTGTTCACTCACACATGGGGGTTTTGGGTGCCCATGGTCGGCATGGCTGGCTTGGAGGAGACCCCAAGAAGGGGTCCAAGCACCCCCACCAAGATCCATCCACAGGGGGGCGCCACAGGTCACTTTAAGCCTGATTTCACTATGGGTACACTGGGGAGGCTGTTCACTCACACATGGGGGTTTTGGGTGCCCATGGTCGGCATGGCTGGCTTGGAGGAGACCCCAAGAAGGGGTCCAAGCACCCCCACCAAGATCCATCCACAGGGGGGCGCCACAGGTCACTTTAAGCCTGATTTCACTATGGGTACACTGGGGAGGCTGTTCACTCACACATGGGGGTTTTGGGTGCCCATGGTCGGCATGGCTGGCTTGGAGGAGACCCCAAGAAGGGGTCCAAGCACCCCCACCAAGATCCATCCACAGGGGGGCGCCACAGGTCATTTTCACTAGGAGAACCAGGGGAGGGCTCCTGACTCACACATGGGCATTCTGGGTGCCCATGGCTGGGATGGGTGAGACAGAGTCCAGCCCTCCACACACAAAAGTGACCCAGCAGGCCAGAAGAAAGGGGAGAGAGAGAGAGAGAGAGAACAAATAATACATGGGCACAGAGCAGCCAGCCTCCATTGGAGCTGCCTGCACAGTGCTGCCCTCCTGTGGGAAAGGTTCACACACACACTCACTCACTCACTCACACAGACACACACAGACAAACCTATTCACTTGGGCCTTCTCCCTCATGCCCTGCTGACATCCATGCAGGCCCACATTGACCTTTGTGACCTCTGGAGCTCCATGCACCTTGTTCTAAACTCCCTGCCTAGTAAAGGGCATCTCCCATGGGCATGAGAGTACAGCTCACTCCCCTGGAGCACCATGCCTCTTTTTAATCACTCTCTCCCTATTAAAACCCTCTCTCCCATGGGCTTGAGAGTACAGCTTACTCCCTTGACCTCCAGAGGTATAGGAGGCCAAAAAAAAAGGGGGACAGAGCAGACAGCCCCCAAAGGGGATGCCTGCTCTGCCCCCCTATGAGACAGGTTCACTCACTCACACAGACACACCTATTCACTTGGGCCTTCTCCCTCATGCCCTGCTGACATCCATGCAGGCCCACATTGACCTTTGTGACCTCTGGAGCTCCATGCCTCTTTTTAAACTCTCTCTTCCCATTAAAAGCCTCTCTCACATGGGCTTGAGAGTACAGCTTACTCCCTTGACCTCCAGAGGTATAGGAGGCCAAAAAAAAAGGGGGACAGAGCAGACAGCCCCCAAAGGGGATGCCTGCTCTGCCCCCCTATGAGACAGGTTCACTCACTCACACAGACACACCTATTCACTTGGGCCTTCTCTCTGTGGCCCTGCTGACAGCCATGCAGGCCCACATTGACCTTTGTGACCTCTGGAGCTCATTGCCTCCATCTCTACACTCCATGCCCAGTGAAACCCTCTCTCACTCGGCCTGAGACTGCAGCTCACTCCCTGGATGGCCTGGGCTCCAGAACCACGACCACCAAGCCCACACTCCCTGCCCACTCAAACCCTCTCTCACTCGGCCTCAGACTGCAGCTCACTCCCTGGATGGCCTGGGCTCCAGAACCACGACCACCAAGCCCACACTCCCTGCCCACTCAAACCCTCTCTCACTCGGCCTCAGACTGCAGCTCACTCCCTGGATGGCCTGGGCTCCAGAACCACGACCACCAAGCCCACACTCCCTGCCCGCTCAAACCATCTCTCACTCGGACTGAGACTGCAGCTCACTGCATGGGCGTCCCCGACCTCCATGCCTCCAGGCCCACACTCCGTGTCCGCTCAAACCATCTCTCACTCGGACTGAGACTGCAGCTCACTGCATGGGCGTCCCCGACCTCCATGCCTCCAGGCCCACACTCCGTGTCCGCTCAAACCATCTCTCACTCGGACTGAGACTGCAGCTCACTGCATGGGCGTCCCCGACCTCCATGCCTCCAGGCCCACACTCTGTGTCCGCTCAAACCATCTCTCACTCGGACTGAGACTGCAGCTCACTGCATGGGCCTCCCCGACCTCCATGCCTCCAGGCCCACACTCCGTGTCCGCTCAAACCATCTCTCACTCGGACTGAGACTGCAGCTCACTGCATGGGCGTCCCCGACCTCCATGCCTCCAGGCCCACACTCCGTGTCCGCTCAAACCATCTCTCACTCGGACTGAGACTGCAGCTCACTGCATGGGCGTCCCCGACCTCCATGCCTCCAGGCCCACACTCTGTGTCCGCTCAAACCATCTCTCACTCGGACTGAGACTGCAGCTCACTGCATGGGCCTCCCCGACCTCCATGCCTCCAGGCCCACACTCCGTGTCCGCTCAAACCATCTCTCACTCGGACTGAGACTGCAGCTCACTGCATGGGCCTCCCCGACCTCCATGCCTCCAGGCCCACACTCCGTGTCCGCTC
>NW_028156782.1:0-19420 GCF_964263955.1 Coregonus lavaretus
ATTACTAGATGGAGGCTTGTATTACTAGAACATGGTAGATGGAGGCTGTATTAATAGATGGAGGCTGTATTACTAGAACATCATAGATGGAGGCTGTATTACTAGATGGAGGCTGTATTACTAGATGGAGCCTGTATTACTAGATGGAGGCCTGTATTACTAGAACATGGTAGATGGAGGCTGTATTACTAGAACATGGTAGATGGAGGCTGTATTACTAGATGGAGGCTGGTATTAGCTAAAACATCATAGATGGAGGCCTGTATTACTAGAACATGGTAGATGGAGGCTGTATTACTAGATGGAGGCTGTATTACTAGACTTCATGGAGGCTGTATTACTAGATGGAGGCTGTATTACTAGAAACATGGTAGATGGGGGCTGTATTACTAGATGGAGGCTGTATTACTAGATGGAGGCTGTATTACTAGATGGAGGCTGTATTACTAGATGGAGGCTGTATTACTAGATGGAGGCTGTATTACTAGATGGAGGCTGTATTACTAGATGGAGGCTGTATTACTAGATGGAGGCTGTATTACTAGATGGAGGCTGTATTACTAGATGGAGGCTGTATTACTAGATGGAGGCTGTATTACTAGAAAGGCTGTATGCTAGATGGAGGCTGTTTTACTAGATGGAGGCTGTATTCCTAGAACAGGTAGATGGAGGCTGTATTACTAGATGGAGGCTGTATTACTAGATGGAGGCTGTATTACTAGATGGAGGCTGTATTACTAGATGGAGGCTGTATTACTAGATGGAGGCTGTATTACTAGAACATGGTAGATGGTAATAAGAGGCTGTATTACGTAGATGGAGGCTGTATTACTAGATGGAGGCTGTATTACTAAGATGGCTATACAGACGGAGGCTGTATTACTAGATGGAGGCTGTATTACTAGATGGAGGCTGTATTACTAGATGTGGAGGCTGTATTACTAGATGGAGGCTGTATTACTAGAACATGGTAGATGGAGGCTGTATTACTAGATGGAGGCTGTATTACTAGATGGAGGCTGTATTACTAGATGGAGGCTGTATTACTAGATGGAGGCTGTATTACTAGATGGAGGCTGTATTACTAGATGGAGGCTGTATTACTAGATGAGGGACATGTGTTACTAGATGGAGGCTGTATTACTAGATGGAGGCTGTATTACTAGATGGAGGCTGTATTACTAGATGGATGCTGTATTACTAGATGGAGGCTGTATTACTATAACATGGTAGATTGAGGCTGTATTACTAGATGGAGGCTGTATTACTAGATGGAGGCTGTATTACTAGAACATGGTAGATGGAGGCTGTATTACTAGATGGAGGCTGTATTACTAGATGGAGGCTGTATTACTAGATGGAGGCTGTATTACTAGATGGAGGCTGTATTACTAGATGTAGGATGTATTACTAGATGGAGGCTGTATTACTAGATGGAGGCTGTATTACTAGAACATGGTAGATGGAGGCTGTATTACTAGATGGAGGCTGTATTACTAGATGGGGGCTGTATTACTAGATGGAGGCTGTATTACTAGATGGAGGCTGTATTACTAGATGGAGGCTGTATTACTAGATGGAGGCTGTATTACTAGATGGAGGCTGTATTACTAGATGGAGGCTGTATTACTAGATGGTTGGCTGTATTACTAGATGGAGGCTGTATTACTAGATGGAGGCTGTATTACTAGAACATGGTAGATGGAGGCTGTATTACTAGATGGAGGCTGTATTACTAGATGGAGGCTGTATTACTAGATGGAGGCTGTATTACTAGATGGAGGTTGTATTACTAGATGGAGGCTGTATTACTAGATGGAGGATGTATTACTAGATGGAGGCTGTATTACTAGATGGAGGCTGTATTACTAGATGGAGGCTGTATTACTAGATGGAGGCTGTATTACTAGAACATGGTAGATGGAGGCTGTATTACTAGATGGAGGCTGCATTACTAGATGGAGGCTGTATTACTAGAACATGGTAGATGGAGGCTGTATTACTAGATGGAGGCTGTATTACTAGATGGAGGCTGTATTACTAGATGGAGGCTGTATTACTAGATGGAGGCTGTATTACTAGATGGAGGCTGTATTACTAGATGGAGGCTGTATTACTAGATGGAGGCTGTATTACTAGAACATGGTAGATGGAGGCTGTATTAATAGATGGAGGCTGTATTACTAGAACATCATAGATGGAGGCTGTATTACTAGATGGAGGCTGTATTACTAGATGGAGGCTGTATTACTAGATGGAGGCTGTATTACTAGAACATGGTAGATGGAGGCTGTATTACTAGAACATGGTAGATGGAGGCTGTATTACTAGATGGAGGCTGTATTACTAGATGGAGGCTGTATTACTAGAACATGGTAGATGGAGGCTGTATTACTAGATGGAGGCTGTATTACTAGATGGAGGCTGTATTACTAGATGGAGGCTGTATTACTAGATGGAGGCTGTATTACTAGATGGAGGCTGTATTACTAGAACATGGTAGATGGAGGCTTTATTACTAGATGGAGGCTGTATTACTAGATGGAGGATGTATTACTAGATGGAGGCTGTATTACTAGATGGAGGCTGTATTACTAGATGGAGGCTGTATTACTAGATGGAGGCTGTATTACTAGATGGAGGCTGTATTACTAGATGGAGGCTGTATTACTAGAACATGGTAGATGGAGGCTGTATTACTAGATGGAGGCTGTATTACTAGATGGAGGCTGTATTACTAGATGGAGGCTGTATTACTAGAACATGGTAGATGGAGGCTGTATTACTAGATGGAGGCTGTATTACTAGATGGAGGCTGTATTACTAGATGGAGGCTGTATTACTAGATGGAGGCTGTATTACTAGATGGAGGCTGTATTACTAGATGGAGGCTGTATTACTAGATGGTGGCTGTATTACTAGAACATGGTAGATGGAGGCTGTATTACTAGATGGAGGCTGTATTACTAGATGGAGGCTGTATTACTAGATGGAGGCTGTATTACTAGAACATGGTAGATGGAGGCTGTATTACTAGAACATGCTAGATGGAGGCTGTATTATTAGAACATGGTAGATGGAGGCTGTATTACTAGATGGAGGCTGTATTACTAGAACATGGTAGATGGAGGCTGTATTACTAGATGGAGGCTGTATTACTAGATGGAGGCTGTATTACTAGAACATGGTAGATGGAGGCTGTATTACTAGATGGAGGCTGTATTACTAGATGGAGGCTGTATTACTAGATGGAGCCTGTATTACTAGATGGAGGCTGTATTACTAGATGGAGGCTGTATTACTAGATGGAGGCTGTATTACTAGATGGAGGCTGTATTACTAGAACATGGTAGATGGAGGCTGTATTACTAGAACATGGTAGATGGAGGCTGTATTACTAGATGGAGGCTGTATTACTAGATGGAGGCTGTATTACTAGATGGAGGCAGTATTACTAGATGGAGGCTGTATTACTAGAACATGGTAGATGGAGGCTGTATTACTAGATGGAGGCTGTATTACTAGATGGAGGCTGTATTACTAGATGGAGGCTATATTACTAGATGGAGGCTGTATTACTAGATGGAGGCTGTATTACTAGATCGAGGCTGTATTACTAGAACATGGTAGATGGAGGCTGTATTACTAGATGGAGGCTGTATTACTAGATGGAGGCTGTATTACTAGATGGAGGCTGTATTACTAGATGGAGGCTGTATTACTAGATGGAGGCTGTATTACTAGAACATGCTAGATGGAGGCTGTATTACTAGATGGAGGCTGTATTACTAGATGGAGGCTGTATTACTAGATGGAGGCTGTATTACTAGATGGAGGCTGTATTACTAGATGGAGGCTGTATGACTAGATGGAGGCTGTATTACTAGATGGAGGCTGTATTACTAGATGGAGGCTGTATTACTAGATGGAGGCTGTATTACTAGAACATGGTAGATGGAGGCTGTATTACTAGATGGAGGCTGTATTACTAGATGGAGGCTGTATTACTAGATGGAGGCTGTATTACTAGATGGAGGCTGTATTACTAGATGGAGGCTGTATTACTAGATGGAGGCTGTATTACTAGATGGAGGCTTTATTACTAGAACATGGTAGATGGAGGCTGTATTACTAGATGGAGGCTGTATTACTAGATGGAGGCTGTATTACTAGATGGAGGCTGTATTACTAGAACATGGTAGATGGAGGCTGTATTACTAGATGGAGGCTGTATTACTAGATGGAGGCTGTATTACTAGATGGAGGCTGTATTACTAGATGGAGGCTGTATTACTATATGGAGGCTGTATTACTAGATGGAGGCTGTATTACTAGAATATGGTAGATGGAGGCTGTATTACTAGATGGAGGCTGTATTACTAGATGGAGGCTGTATTACTAGATGGAGGCTGTATTACTAGATGGAGGCTGTATTACTAGATGGAGCCTGTATTACTAGATGGAGGCTGTATTACTAGATGGAGGCTGTATTACTAGATGGAGGCTGTATTACTAGATGGAGGCTGTATTACTAGATGGAGGCTGTAGGTAGATGGAGGCTGTAGGTAGATGGAGGCTGTATTACTAGATGGAGGCTGTAGGTAGATGGAGGCTGTAGGTAGATGGAGGTTTTATTACTAGATGGAGGCTGTAGGTAGATGAGGCTGTATATCTTTTAGTGTGGTTACAGTTTTTTACAATCACTTTGGCTCTAATTTCAGAACCTTGACACAAAACTCACAACCAATGATCAAAATGCAAATATTTCAAAACACTTTTTTAAATTGCTTGGATACAATACACATAAAACTAAGATCATTTGTTCATTTAACAAAAATCACCTGTTCAATATGATACAACTTAACATCAAAGTACTACTATTTCAAAAGGCAATTCACACATTACATTTTAGATGAGTGTCTATTCATTTCATTACAGTTATCCAACTATCAATTGATACAACTGCTCAAAATGATAAGTAACTGTTGCATTACTCTTAATGCATAGTTGTATGCAAACAGACAAACAATATTCCATGTTTAGATCATGAAAGTTGCAAGATAACGAGATTCATTGTCACCAATTAGCGTGGAGCATGAACCAATTAGACGACATTATCTATGGATGTAATATTTCATCATCATTCTTTATCAGACACAGTTTCTATGGTCCCATGTACCACCTTTTCAGACCGATGCAGGCCCTTGTAATTGCTTGTCCAATTCTGCCAACTTGTTACTGATGATTGAGTTCACATTGTGGAACGAGTATATAAAGAATTGATTGGGATCCACTTGCAACAACATAGCGATACGTACTGTAACATGGAGCCGGCAGGTGATCCAGGTCACAATAGAGGTCAAGCAGTGGTGGGAGGAAGACGAGGAAGACGTGTTGGTCAAAGGAATGGCAGGGGACAAGCACCCCTTCTGAGAGGTGGTCGTGGGAGAGGACAAGGCCGCGAACCAAGACAGCGGCAGCAATAGCAAAGAGTGTCCGATGAAATCCGAGCAATAGTTGTAGACCATGTCATAAATCACGGCATGACAATGACTGAGGCGGCTACAATGATACAACCAAACCTCAGAAGGTCAACCGTGGCCTCAATAATCAGAACGTTCCGCAATGAGAACCGGTAAGTCGTCAGCATGCACTAAACATTATGCTACTCTCAATTGTCAAATGACTGCATACCAATGTGTATCACAGAGTAGGTGATGTGACCAAGTGTCTTCTTACTGTAATGTTCTCAGAAATGATATTCGCCTTACAGAAATTCGCCAGCATATCTTGGACAATGAAGACATGTTTAACAATGTGCAATCCATAAGTTTGCCGACTATTTCACGCATGCTGAAAAGGCACCAGGTGTCTTTAAAACAACTATACCGTTTGTCTTTTGAAAGAAATGCAGACAGAGTGAAGCAAATGAGGACTGAGTATGTTCAGGTATGTTCAGTTTCAAGATGGCTGTTGTAATAAAATTCCCCAATAATTCTACATTGTACAGTAATCAGTAAATCTCTTTCCAAAATGTATTTTTAGAGGGTGGTGGAGCTGGATGCTGATGACAACCATCACAAATTCATATATTTGGATGAGGCTTTAACCTGGCCAAGACAAGGAGGAGAGGTCGGAATTTCATTGGCCAGCGGGCAACCATCCAAGTACCTGGACAACGTGGGGCCAACATTACCATGTGTGCGGCTACATCAGAAGATGGTGTGGTGGGACGCAGACCTCGTATTGGATCATATAATGCAGCTCTCCTTGTAACCTTCCTTGATGAGCTCGATCAGGTCTGTAGAGCCGATGGCGTGACCTATGTCATTGTGTGGGATAATGTCAGGTTCCACCATGCTCATATGGTGCAAGCATGGTTTCAGGCCCATGCACAATTTACCACCCTGTATTTACCCCCATACTCTCCTTTCCTTAACCCGATTGAGGGATTTTTCTCCACATGGAGATGGAAGGTTTATGATAGGCACCCTCATGAACAAGTCACTCTTCTCCAGGCCATGGATGACGCATGCAATGACATCACGGCAGACCAGTGTCAGGCCTGGATTCGCCATGCCCGAAGGTTTTTTCCAAGATGAGAACCTGTGGCCAAATCCACAAGACAGAGTTGATGAAAATGTAGAAGTACAGTAATCACTCCTATGTTTTGCTTTTTACAGTACAAGCAAGCAAGTTGAGGAACACTGCATTTGATGTTTTACAGTACTGTATAGTTTTTCATCAATATATTTCAGATTTTGTTCAATGATTCCACTGTGTCTGTAGTATTCTCTCTACTACTGCAGTACTTTTACAGGGATGTATTTACATGTAGTACCATAATGAAACATGTATCACCTATTTTGTACTACAATATTTAATGATTGTACGAACAATGACACAGTGAAACTATCGGTTGCTTGTGTGTGGGTGTTCTAAATTAACGTTTCATTGGTATTTCACAATAAATTTGTTTTTTGAACCAATGATTGTGCATGTGCAAGATTTCTTTAAAGATATGAATGCACAATGCAATGTTTTGAACATTGGACAGCCTGTGTTACAAGTGATTACCGTTTTGAGTTTTGTGTCTAGAGTTTTGAAAAATGACGTCAAGGTTCTGAAATTAGTGCCAAAGTGATTGTAAAAAACTGTAATAGATAATATATAGATAATATAGTCATTTTCTCAATGGTGGGGTGCAGTAATCCTATAGTCTTTGTTACAGGGTGGAGTACCAGGGTGGAGTACCAGGGTGGAGTACCAGGGTGGAGTACCAGGGTGGAGGCTAGATATTACACATAACACACACACAGACACACACAGACACACAGACACACACACACACACACACACACAGACACACACAGACACAGACACAGGTCCATTTGCAGCGGTGCGTCAGTCTCTCAGAATGAAAAGGTCATCTGCAGTATGATGAAAGCAGGTTGATCTTTCTCTGTTTCAGCGTGATGAAAACACTGCTCTCCTCCAAGCCTTATTAACCTTTGGTGGCTGCAGACTACAGTACTTATAAGGAGGTCCACACACACACACACACACACACACACTCACAAAAACACACACACACACACACACACACACTCACGCACACACAAACACACAAACAAACATGCATCTTTATCTAGTATACACTGACAAACAGAAATATGCCTGTCCTGTATATACGCAAACATACAAGGAAGAACCACACACCCTGCACCCAGAGAGTGAGGGACACTAAAAACTGTGAGTGTGTGTCTGTGTGCTTGCGTGTATGTGAGTGTGTGTGTGTGTGTGTGAGTGTGTGTTTGTGTGTGTGTGTGTTTGAGTGTTTGAGTGTGTGTGTGTGTGTGTGTGTGTTTGTGTGTGTGTGAGTGAGTGTGTTTGTGTGTGTGTGTGTGTGTGTGTGTGTGTGTGAGTGTGAGTGTGTGTGTGTGTGTATGAGTGTGTGTGTGTGTGTGAGTGTGTGTGTGTGTGTGCATCAGGGCAGTGTAGCGTCACTGTGTCGTGGGGACAGCGGGGAGCAGGACCAGCACAGCTCCCATGTGGTCTTCCCATCAGGCTGGACAGAGCTCTGAGCCAGGAGGACAGCTCCACTGTGTCCTCCTAACGTACTTAACGTAATTAAAGTTGAGAAAGGTTAAAATTTGACGCTGAGGAGAGAAAGGTTAAAGTTTGAAGCTGAGGAGAGGAGAGGGGCCTTCCTCAAAGGCTGGGCAGGACAGGGAATCTCTTCAGAGAGACTAACCGGTAAGGCATGGGTCTGCTGCCGGTAAACAGGGAAGACACCATGGAAATGGACGACCATCCAGACTCACATCCCCAACTGTGATTAGGTGTTAGGGCTGAGAAGAGAGAACATATCCACATGATTAGGAGTAAGTGCTGAGAGGAGAGAACATATCCACTTGATTAGGTGTTAGGGCTGTGAGGAGAAACACATCCACATGATTATGTTTTAGACTGAGAGGAGAGAACATATCCACATGATTAGATGTTAGGGCTGAGAGGAGAGAACATATCCACAAGATTAGATGTTAGGGCTGAGAGGAGAGAACATATCCACATGATTAGATGTTAGGGTTGAGAGGAGAGAACATATCCACATGATTAGGTGTTAGGGTTGAGAAGAGAGAACATATCCACATGATTACATGTTAGGGTTGAGAAGAGAGAACAGATCCACCTGATTAGGTGTTAGGGTTGAGAAGAGAGAACATATCCACATGATTAGGAGAGGAAAATGTCACATTAAGATTAAATTGGTCTTGTCTTCTAGGGCACCTCCTGACCTCACCAGCAGCCCTCTCTCCAGCCCTCTCACCAGCCCTCAATCCAGCTCTATCTCCAGCCCTCTCTCCAGCCCTCAATCCAGCTCTATCTCCAGCCCTCTCTCCAGCCCTCAATCCAGCTCTATCTCCAGCCCTCTCTCCAGCCCTCAATCCAGTTCTATCTCCAGCCCTCTCTCCACACCCTTCTCCAGACCTCTCTCCAGCCCTCTCTCCAGCCCTCTCTTCAGCCCTCTCTACAGACCTCTCTCCAGCCCTCTCTCCAGCCCTCTCTCCAGCCCTCTCTCCAGCCCTCTCTCCAGACTTCTCTCCAGCCCTCTCTCCAGCCCTCAATCCAGCCCTCTCTCCAGCCCTCTCTCCATCTCTCTCTCCAGACTTCTCTCCAGCCCTCAATCCAGCCCTCTCTCCAGCCCTCTCTCCAGCCCTCTCTCCAGCTCTCTTCCAGCCCTCTCTCCAGCCCTCTCTCCAGCCCTCTCTCCAGCCTTCTCTCCAGCCCTCAATCCAGCCCTCTCTCCAGCCCTCTCTCCAGCCCTCTCTCCAGCTCTCTTCCAGCCCTCTCTCCAACCCTCTCTCCAGCCCTCAATCCAGACCTCTCTCCAGCCCTCTCTCCAGCCTTCTCTCAGCCCTCTCTCCAGCCCTCTCTCCAGACCTCTCTCCAGTCCTCTCTCCAGCCCTCTCTCCAGCCCTCTATCCAACACTCTCTACAGCCCTCTCAGCAGCCAGGGTAGATATATCAAGGGGTATACAGTGGGGAGAACAAGTATTTGATACACTGCCGATTTTGCAGGTTTTCCTACTTACAAAGCATGTAGAGGTCTGTAATTGTTATCATAGATACACATAGACGGAATCTAAAACAAAAATCCAGAAAATCACATTGTATGATTTTAAAGTAATCAATTTGCATTTTATTGCATGACATAAGTATTTGATCACCTACCAACCAGTAAGAATTCCGGCTCTCACAGACCTGTTAATTTTTCTTTAAGAAGCCCTCCTGTTCTCCACTCATTACCTGTATTAACTGCACCTGTTTGAACTCGTTACCTGTATAAAAGACACCTGTCCACACACTCAATCAAACAGACTCCAACCTCTCCACAATGACCAAGACCAGAGAGCTGTGTAAGGACATCATGGATAAAATTGTAGACCTGCACAAGGCTGGGATGGGCTACAGGACAATAGGCAAGCAGCTTGGTGAGAAGGCAACAACTGTTGGCGCAATTATTAGAAAATGGAAGAAGTTCAAGATGACGGTCAATCACCCTCGGTCTGGGGCTCCATGCAAGATCTCACCTGGTGGGGCATCAATGATCATGAGAAAGGTGAGGGATCAGCCCAGAACTACACGGCAGGACCTGGTCAATGACCTGAAGAGAGCTGGGACCACAGTCTCAAAGAAAACCATTACTAACACACTACGCCGTCATGGATTAAAATCCTGCAGCGCATGTCCAGGCCCGTCTGAAGTTTGCCAATGACCATCTGGATGATCCAGAGGAGGAATGGGAGAAGGTCATGTGGTCTGATGAGACAAAAATATAGCTTTTTAGATCTAAACTCCACTCGCCGTGTTTGGAGGAAGAAGAAGGATGAGTACAACCCCAAGAACACCATCCCAAC
The DNA here is from genome assembly GCF_964263955.1 of Coregonus lavaretus. Taxonomy (NCBI): domain Eukaryota; kingdom Metazoa; phylum Chordata; class Actinopteri; order Salmoniformes; family Salmonidae; genus Coregonus; species Coregonus lavaretus. The sequence continues at coordinate 10,422 of NW_028156782.1, forward strand.
CGTGAAGCATGGAGGTGGAAACATCATTCTTTGGGGATGCTTTTCTGCAAAGGGGACAGGACGACTGCACCGTATTGAGGGGAGGATGGATGGGGCCATGTATCGCGAGATCTTGGTCAACAACCTCCTTCCCTCAGTAAGAGCATTGAAGATGGGTCGTGGCTGGGTCTTCCAGCAAGACAACGACCCGAAACACACAGCCAGGGCAAAGTGGCTCCGTAAGAAGCATCTCAAGGTCCTGGAGTGGCCTAGCCAGTCTCCAGACCTGAACCCAATAGAACATCTTTGGAGGGAGCTGAAAGTCCGTATTGCCCAGCGACAGCCCCGAAACCTGAAGGATCTGGAGAAGGTCTGTATGGAGGAGTGGGCCAAAATCCCTGCTGCAGTGTGTGCAAACCTGGTCAAGACCTACAGGAAATGTATGATCTCTGTAATTGCAAACAAAGGTTTCTGTACCAAATATTCAGTTCTGCTTTTCTGATGTATCAAATACTTATGTCATGCAATAAAATGCAAATTAATTACTTAAAAATCATACAATGTGATTTTCTGGATTTTTGTTTTAGATTCTGTCTCTCACACTTGAAGTGAACCTATGATAACAATTACAGACCTCTACATGCTTTGTAAGTAGGAAAACCTGCAAAATCGGCAGTGTATCAAATACTTGTTCTCCCCACTGTACATATTATCCAGATACTGACTGTTAGCACTTGGTGTCTATAGCAGCTTCCCACCAGAATGGGCTTTAGGTGAGGCAGATGAACCTGTAGCCATATTACTTCAACAGTATTTAGCATGAGATCCTCTCTAAGCTTTACAGGAATGTGGTTCTGAATATAAACAGCAACACCTCCACCACTTGCATTTCTGTATTTTCTGTAAATGTTATAATCTTGTTTTTTACCACTGTATCATCAAAGGTATTATCTAAGAGTTTAAGAGATAGTCAGAATTTGAATGTCATCTGTTACTAGCAAATTATTGATTTCATGAACCTTGTTTCTTAAGCTACATATGTTAACGTGGGCTATTTTGAGCACCTTTCTTCTGGGATGCTTACTTGTTTTTATTGCTTTACTGGGAAGCTTAGCAGCAGTAGACATGCTCATGTTCTTTATGTTAGTGCAGGGTGAGCTGCACACAGTGGACTTCCTCCTCGGGCACACCGGCTCAGTGCTAACAGTATAAATCTGGTTCATAGGCACATGATTACTGCATACAATGCAGGGTTAGATAATAACACTACTGTGGTGAGAGAACAGTATGCATGGTGCAGGGTTAGATAGTAACACTACTGTGGTGAGAGAACAGTATGCATGGTGCAGGGTTAGATAGTAACACTACTGTGGTGAGAGAACAGTATGCATGGTGCAGGGTTAGATAGTAACACTACTGTGGTGAGAGAACAGTATGCACGGTGCAGGGTTAGGTAGTAACACTACTGTGGTGAGAGAACAGTATGCATGGTGCAGGGTTAGATAATAACACTACTGTGGTGAGAGAACAGTATGCATGGTGCAGGGTTAGATAGTAACACTACTGTGGTGAGAGAACAGTATGCATGGTGCAGGGTTAGATAGTAACACTACTGTGGTGAGAGAACAGTATGCATGGTGCAGGGTTAGGTAGTAACACTACTGTGGTGAGAGAACAGTATGCATGGTGCATGGTTAGATAGTAACACTACTGTGGTGAGAGAACAGTATGCATGGTGCAGGGTTAGATAGTAACACTACTGTGGTGAGAGAACAGTATGCATGGTGCAGGGTTAGATAGTAACACTACTGTGGTGAGAGAACAGTATGCATGGTGCAGGGTTAGATAGTAACACTACTGTGGTGAGAGAACAGTATGCATGGTGCAGGGTTAGATAGTAACACTACTGTGGTGAGAGAACAGTATGCATGGTGCAGGGTTAGATAGTAACACTACTGTGGTGAGAGAACAGTATGCATGGTGCAGGGTTAGATAATAACACTACTGTGGTGAGAGAACAGTATGCATGGTGCAGGGTTAGATAGTAACACTACTGTGGTGAGAGAACAGTATGCATGGTGCAGGGTTAGATAGTAACACTACTGTGGTGAGAGAACAGTATGCATGGTGCAGGGTTAGATAATAACACTACTGTGGTGAGAGAACAGTATGCATGGTGCAGGGTTAGATAGGACGCTATAAGGACGTTATATGGATGCTCCATAAACATTATATGGATGCTATTCTTCCTGGGCCTGTATATATTCTGGATGGAGGTTGGGTGTTCCTAACTGGGCCTGTATATACAGTACCAGTCAAAAGTTGGGACACACTTACTCATTCAAGGGTTTTTCTATATTTTTACTATGTTCTACATTGTAGAATAATAGTGAAGACATCAAAACAATGAAATAACACATTTGGAATCATGTAGTAACCAAAAAAGTGTTAAACAAATCTAAATGTATTTTAGATTTTTCAAATTAGCCACCCTTTGCCTTGATGACAGCTTTGCACACTCTTGACAATCTCTCAACTTGCTTCATGAGGTAGTCACCTGGAATTCATTTCAATTAAAAGTGTTTGCCCTCAGGCCTCTACTCTACTACCACATATCTATAACACAAAATCCATGTGTACATGTATGTATAGTGCGTATGTTATCATGTGTTTGTGTGCATGTGTCTATGTTTGTGTTGCTTCACAGTCCCCGCTGTTCCATAAGGTGTATTTTTATCTGTTTTTTAGATCAAATTTTACTGCTGGTATCGGTTACTTAATGTGGAATAGAGTTCCATGTAGTCATGGCTCAATGTAGTACTGTGCGCCTCCCATAGTCTGTTCTGGACTTGGGGACTGTGAAGAGACCTCTGGTGGCATGTCTTGTGGGGTATGCATGGGTGTCCAATCTGTGTGCCAGTAGTTTAAACAGACAGCTCGGTGCATTCAACATGTCAATACCTCTCACAAATACAAGAAGTGATGATGTCAATCTCTCCTCCACTTTGAGCCAGGAGATATTGACATGCATATTATTAATGTTAGCTCTCTGTGTACATCCAAGGGCCAGCCGTGCTGTCCTGTTCTGAGCCAATGGCCCTCTTTGTGGCACATGACCACATGACTGAACAGTAGTCCAGGTGCGACAAAACTAGGGCCTGTAGGACCTGCCTTGTTGATAGTGCTGTTAAGAAGGCAGAGCAGCGCTTTATTATAGACAGACTTCTCCCCATCCTAGCTACTGTTGTATCAATATGTTTTGACCATGACAGTTTACAATGCATGGTTACTCCAAGCAATTTAGTCTCCTCAACTTGCTCAATTTCCACATTGTTCATTACAAGATTTAGTTGAGGTTTAGGGTTTAGTGAATGATTTGTCCCAAATACAATGCTTTTAGTTTTTGAACTATTTAGGACTAACTTATTTCTTGCCACCCATTCTGAAACTAACTACAGCTCTTTATTAAGTGTTGCAGTCATGTCAGTCGATGTGGTAGCTGACGTGTATAGTGTTGAGTCATCCGCATGCATAGACACACTGGCTTTACTCAAAATCAGTGGCATGTCGTTAGTAAAGATTGAAAAAGTAAGGGGCCTAGACAGCTGCCCTGGGGAATTCCTAATTCTACCTGGATTTTTTTGGGGAGGCTTCCATTAAAGAACACCCTCTGTGTTCTGTTAGACAGGTAACTCTTTATCTACAATTCAGCAGGGGGTGGAAAGCCATAACATATGTTTTTCCAGCAACAGACTATGATTGATAATGTCTAACAAAACAGCCCCCACAATCTTTTTATCATCAATTTCTCTCAGCCAATTATCAGTCATTTGTGTAAGTGCTGTGCTTGTTTAATGTTTTTCCCTACAAGCGTGGTGAAAGTCTGTTGTCAATTTGTTTACTGTAAAATAGCATTTTATCTGGTCAAACACAATCTTTTCCAAAAGTTTACTAAGGGTTGGTAACAGGCTGATTGGTCGGCTATTTGAGCCAGTAAAGGGGGCTTTACTATTCTTAGGTAGCGGAATTACTTTTGCTTCCCTCCAGGCCTGAGGGCACACACATTCTAGTAGGCTTAAATTGAAGATATGACAAATAGGAGTGGCAATATCGTCCACTGTTATCCTCAGTAATTTTCCATCCAAGTTGTCAGACCCCAGTGGCTCGTCATTGTTGATCGACAATAATGATTCCATATGTGTTATTTTACAATGTAGAAAATAGTAAAGATAAAGATGAACCCTTGAATGAGGAGGTGTGTCCAAACTTTTGACTGGTACTGTATGTCGGGGTCTAGATATGTCAGGGGGTAGATATGTCAGGGGGCAGATATGTCAGGGGGTAGCAGTACCACTCTGGGTCACCTGTCTCCTGGGTCTACATTTGTAGAATAACAGATACAATAGGAATGTCTACTTGGATAAAGCTTGGTAGATGTAAAGGGAGATTCAGTGGCTTGGAAATGAAACTGCTATTTGGATAAGCAAGGGCCAGAGGTCTTTTATGTTGAAGAGCTCTAACACATGTTGTCCTGGATCAGGTGTTGGTGGAACCCTCAGTAATTGATCCAGTCGTCCCTTAGAGGAGGACCAGGGGTTTTGTTGATGTGTCAGTTGCACCCTCTCCCCTCTGGGCCCAGTGAAACACACACTACTCTGTAGATGATGGCTTCCTTTGTCTGCCTCCCGTCACAACGCTCTCCTCTCCTCAGCTCTCAATGAACCTCTGAAAGAGCCGGACCAGCTGTCATGCAAAACGACTGAATTTCATTACAAATTAATTTATCTAATCTTAATGCTATTACAGATTTATTTTTTTACATCCACCAATGTCTCCCACCCTCCCACCCTCCCTCCCTCCCTCTCCCTCTCCATCGGTCTCCCACCCTCCCTCCCTCCCTCTCCCTCTCCATCGGTCTCCCCCCTCCCTCTCCCTCTCCCTCTCCATCGGTTCTCCCTCTCCGTTGGTCTCCCCCCTCCCCCTCTCTCCCTCTCCATCGGTCCCCCCTCTCCCTCTCCCTCTCCATCAGTCTCCCCCTCTCCCTCTCCCACTCCATCGGTCCCCCCCCCCATCTCCCTCTCCCTCTCCCTCTCCGTTGGTCTCCCCCCCTCCTTCTCCCTCTCCGTTGGTCTCCCCCCCTCCTTCTCCCTCTCCATCAGTCTCCCCCTCTCCCTCTCCCACTCCATCGGTCCCCCCCCCCATCTCCCTCTCCCTCTCCCTCTCCGTTGGTCTCCCCCCCTCCTTCTCCCTCTCCGTTGGTCTCCCCCCCTCCTTCTCCCTCTCCATCAGTCTCCCCCTCTCCCTCTCCCACTCCATCGGTCCCCCCCCCATCTCCCTCTCCCTCTCCCTCTCTGTTGGTCTTCCCTCTCCCTCTCCATTGGTCTCCCCCCTCCCCCTCTCTCCCTCTCCATTGGTCTCCCCCCTCCCTCTCCCTCTCCCCCTCCATCGTTCTCCCCCTCTCCCTCTCCCTCTCTGTTGGTCTTCCCTCTCCCTCTCCATTGGTCTCCCCCCTCCCCCTCTCTCCCTCTCCATCGGTCTCCCCCCTCCCTCACCCTCTCCCTCTCCGTTGGTCTCCCCCCTCCCCCTCTCTCCCTCTCCATTGGTCTCCCCCCTCCCTCCCTCTCCCTCTCCATCGGTCTCCCCCCCCTCCCTCTCCCTCTCCCTCTCCGTTGGTCTCCCCCCTCCCCCTCTCTCCCTCTCCATTGGTCTCCCCCCTCCCTCTCCCTCTCCCCCTCCATCGTTCTCCCCCTCTCCCTCTCCCTCTCTGTTGGTCTTCCCTCTCCCTCTCCATTGGTCTCCCCCCTCCCCCTCTCTCCCTCTCCATCGGTCTCCCCCCTCCCTCACCCTCTCCCTCTCCGTTGGTCTCCCCCCTCCCCCTCTCTCCCTCTCCATTGGTCTCCCCCCTCCCTCTCCCTCTCCCCCTCCATCGTTCTCCCCCTCTCCCTCTCCCTCTCCGTTGGTCTCCCCCCCTCCCCCTCTCCCTCTCCCTCTCCGTTGGTCTCCCCCCCTTCCTCTCCCTCTCCCTCTCCATCGGTCTCCTCCCTCTCTTCACCCCAACCATTAGTTCTTTGCGCTCCGGGCACCAATCTATACTAGCTCACCAACATAAACAGTTGATCATTTGTAAAAGAGCCATTATGCTTTAATAGATTACAGTAACCCTTTGGACCCTAATATAATGATATATTAAAAGATAATTACTATAATATCATGCATGTTTTATACAGGCTTTAATATAGTTCGTTGTATTTGTCCAAACGGCTTCTCTTCATTACCTGTCATCAGGGGATGTCTGGAGATTTGATTAAGGAGAGATGCCATATTTAACAGAGCACATCCTGATGCTGTCTTCATGTTTCCTTTAGTTATTAGCAGTTTGTAGATCTGGGAGTGGCCCAAAGTCTATATATGGTCTGAGTGTACAAAACATTAAGGACACCTGCTCTTTCCATGACAGACTGACCAGGTGAATCCAGGTGAAAGCTATTATCCCTTATTGATGTCACTTGTTAAATCCACTTCAATCAGTGTAGATGAAGGGGAGGAGACAGGTTAAAGAAGGATTTTAAAGCCTTGAGACAATTGAGACATGGATTGTGTATATGTGACATTCAGAGGGTGAATGGGCAAGACAAAATATTTATGTGCCTTTGAATGGGGTATGGTAGTAGGTTTGAGTGTGTCAAGAACTGCAACGCTGCTGTTTTTTTTTTCACGCTCAACAGTTTCCCGTGTGTATCAAGAATGGTCCACCACCCAAAGGACATCCAGCCAACTTGACACAACTGTGGGAAGCATTAGAGTCAACATGGGCCAGCATCCCTGTGGAACGCTTTCAACACCTTGTAGAGTCCATGCCCCGACGAATTGGGGCTGTTCTGAGGGCAAAAGGGGGTGAAACTCAATATTAATGTTTCACTGTATGTAGCCTACACATGCCTTAAGTCAAACCTTGTCTTTCCAACATAGGCTAAATTACAACCACTGTATCTTTCCCTAGATAACTGAATTATTGTTGTAATTATTGTATCCACATAACACAAGTACAACCTCCTCTTTCCAACATTATTTTATTTTATTTTATTTTATTTAACCATTATTTAATTAGGAAAGTCGGTTAAGAACAAATTATTATTTACAATGACGGCCTGCCAAAAGGCAAAAGGCCTCCTGCGGGGACGGGGGCTGGGATTAAAATATAAAATATAGGACAAAACACATCACGACAAGAGAGACACCACAACACTACATAAAGAGAGACACCACAACACTACATAAAGAGAGAGAGACACCACAACACTACATAAAGAGAGACACCACAACACTACATAAAGAGAGACCACAACACTACATAAAGAGAGACACCACAACACTACATAAAGAGAGACACCACAACACTACATAAAGAGAGACACCACAACACTACATAAAGAGAGACACCACAACACTACATAAAGAGAGACACCACAACACTACATAAAGAGAGACACCACAACACTACATAAAGAGAGACACCACAACACTACATAAAGAGAGACACCACAACACTACATAAAGAGAGACACCACAACACTACATAAAGAGAGACACCACAACACTACATAAAGAGAGACACCACAACACTACATAAAGAGAGACACCACAACACTACATAAAGAGAGACGCCACAATACTACATAAAGAGAGACACCACAACACTACATAAAGAGAGACACCACAACACTACATAAAGAGAGACACCACAACACTACATAAAGAGAGACACCACAACACTACATAAAGAGAGACACCACAACACTACATAAAGAGAGACACCACAACACTACATAAAGAGAGACACCACAACACTACATAAAGAGAGACACCACAACACTACATAAAGAGAGACACCACAACACTACATAAAGAGAGACACCACAACACTACATAAAGAGAAACACCACAACACTACATATAGAGAGACACCACAACACTACATAAAGAGAGACACCACAACACTACATAAAGAGAGACACCACAACACTACATTAAGAGAGACACCACAACACTACATAAAGAGAGACACCACAACACTACATAAAGAGAGACACCACAACACTACATAAAGAGAGACACCACAACACTACATAAAGAGAGACACCACAACACTACATTAAGAGAGACACCACAACACTACATAAAGAGAGACACCACAACACTACATAAAGAGAGACACCACAACACTACATAAAGAGAGACACCACAACACTACATAAAGAGAGACACCACAACACTACATAAAGAGAGACACCACAACACTACATAAAGAGAGACACCACAACACTACATAAAGAGAGATTTAAGACAACAACACAGCATGGCAGCAACACCACATGACAACAACATGGTAGCAACCACTCTATCTTTCCCTAGATAAACTCAAATGATGAAGTGTTAGAAAAATATGTTTGGCTGAACCAGTAACATGCCACCTCATGTATTAAACATGTAAAAGGTGTTGGCAGCGTATTTAAACATTTGATTCCTTGTCCTCTCACTTCCAACTTCGTCTGTCCGGGCCAGATTAAAACATTATCTCCTGTTTGGTCTGTTTTGTCTAATCCAGTCCAGATTAAAACACTCTCTCCTGTTTGGATAGCTAGGGAGCAGCTCGACAATACAAAGGCCATAATCTGTGCAGAAAATCCTATTAAGATCACCTTCAGTTAAACACATTGTTACAGAAACAGTCTGCAGCTTCACCGCAACACTTTTCATTGAGGGTAGAGTGCCCATGTTTGAACGGTAGATGGCTGGGGAACTGCACTGGATGCAAAACTACCACTGGTCATTTTGAGGACGTCTGTCAAGAGGAACCAGAGAATCACTAAGTCCCACTTGGGGGGGCTCCCTCAGGGATGAGCCACGGGTGTGTGTGTGTGTGTGTGTGTGTGTGTGTGGGAGGGGGATTTCAGGGGGCATAATCAGCAGAGTTGTCAGACAGAGAGGATTTGACTGATTAAGTAATATTCCTATGTGTT
>NW_028156781.1:0-2500 GCF_964263955.1 Coregonus lavaretus
CAGAGCTGACAGCCAGCCAGTCAGTCAGAGGGGTCAAAGTACACGGTGAGGGAACTGTCAAGGTTCCTGAATGAGACTAAGGGGAAAAAAGTTAATCTTGAGGCTTTTTTTTGCGATCCGGGAAAGTTTGTAAGATCAGTACAACATGCTATGAAAAATGAGGGGCATGGTGTCCTCTCACCCAGGAAACGGTTTAGGTTGAGGAAGTGGGTCACAACCGTGCGTAAAAGTCTACCTTCAGACACTGTTTAGATGAACATTTTCTTTCTGGCACTGGGGCTTTTTGAGCTTTGCTATTGGTCTCTTTCTCTGCTGGCTTTTCTCCCACTTCTGATGGAGACACTTTGGGTAGGCTCGCTTAATATTAATGGTGCCAGAGATGCGGGAAAGAGGAGTGTGTTGGGTGAATATGTAAAACAAAACAAAGTACAGGTGTTGTTTCTGCAGGAGACGCATAGCGATGTGGTGAATGAAGTTGATTGGGGGCTCTGGTGGAAAGGGGCAAGTGTGCTGAGCCATGGGACAAATGTTAGTGCAGGGGTGGCAGTCCTTTTTGTTCTGGGACTGTCTGTAAAAATGTGCTCCTCAAAAGAGGTGTGTAGGGGTAGACTGCTTGTAGTAAAAGCTGAAATTAACAACAGGGGTTTTGTCTTTATAAATATGTATGCGCCTAACACAGGGAGAGAGAGGGGGCTTCTATTTGGGTGTCTTAGACAGGAACTCTCACAGATATCGCCTGAGGAGACGCTGGTGGTCGGCGGGGACTGGAACTGTACGATGGATTTTACGAAATACAGAAATGGGGAGGAGCTTCATTCTGGTTCAGTGGGGGTGTTAAGGGACATTATTAATCAGTTTGACCTAGTGGATGTTTGGAGAACTAGACATCCCAACACAAGACAGTATACAGTGGGGAGAACAAGTATTTGATACACTGCCGATTTTGCAGGTTATCCTACTTACAAAGCATGTAGAGGTCTGTAATTTTTATCATAGGTACACTTCAACTGTGAGAGACGGAATCTAAAACAAAAATCCAGAAAATCACATTGTATGAGTTTTAAGTAATTAATTTGCATTTTATTGCATGACATAAGTATTTGATCACCTACCAACCAGTAAGAATTCCGGCTCTCACAGACCTGTTCGTTTTTCTTTAAGAAGCCCTCCTGTTCACCACTCATTAGCTGTATTAACTGCACCTGTTTGAACTCGTTACCTGTATAAAAGACACCTGTCCACACACTCAATCAAACAGACTCCAACCTCTCCACAATGGCCAAGACCAGAGAGCTGTGTAAGGACATCAGGGATAAAATTGTAGACCTGCACAAGGATGGGATGGGCTACAGGACAATAGGCAAGCAGCTTGGTGAGAAGGCAACAACTGTTGGCGCAATTATTAGAAAATGGAAGAAGTTCAAGATGACGGTCAATCACCCTCGGTCTGGGGCTCCATGCAAGATCTAACCTCATGGGGCATCAATGATCATGAGGAAGGTGAGGGATCAGCCCAGAACTACACGACAGGACCTGGTCAATGACCTGAAGAGAGCTGGGACCACAGTCTCAAAGAAAACCATTAGTAACACACTACGCCGTTATGGATTAAAATACTGCAGCGCACGCAAGGTCCCCCTGCTCAAGCCAGCGCATGTCCAGGCCCGTCTAAAGTTTGCCAATGACCATCTGGATGATCCAGATGAGGAATGGGAGAAGGTCATGTGGTCTGATAAGACAAAAATAGAGCTTTTTGGTCTAAACTCCACTCGCCGTGTTTGGAGGAAGAAGAAGGATGAGTATAACCCCAAGAACACCATCCCAACCGTGAAGCATGGAGGTGGAAACATCATTCTTTGGGGATGCTTTTCTGCAAAGGGGACAGGACGACTGCACCGTATTGAGGGGAGGATGGATGGGGCCATATATCGCGAGATCTTGGCCAACAACCTCCTTCCCTCATTAAGAGCATTGAAGATGGGTGGTGGCTGGGTCTTCCAGCATGACAACAACCCGAAACACACAGCCAGGGCAACTAAGGAGTGGCTCCGTAAGAAGCATCTCAAGGTCCTGGAGTGGCCTAGCCAGTCTGCAGACCTGAACCCAATAGAAAATCTTCGGAGGGAGCTGAAAGTCCGTATTGCCCAGTTACAGCCCCGAAACCTGAATGATCTGGAGAAGGTCTTTATGAAGGAGTGGGCCAAAATCCCTGCGGCAGTGTGTGCAAACCTGGTCAAGTCCTACAGGAAACGTATGATCTCTGTAATTGCAAACAAAGGTTTCTGTACCAAATATTAAGTTCTGCTTTTCTGATGTATCAAATACTTATGTCATGCAATAAAATGCAAATTAATTACTTAAAAATCATACAATGTGATTTTCTGGATTTTTTTTTAGATTCAGTCTCTCACAGTTGAAGTGTACCTATGATAAAAATTACAGACCTCTACATGCTTTGTAAGTAGGATAACCTGCAAAATCGGCAGTGTATCAAATACAG
>NW_028156781.1:7500-20280 GCF_964263955.1 Coregonus lavaretus
GTGAGTCTCCCAGTAGATTTGTAGCTACGTTTAGATCGTTAGGTCTTAGAGATCTACAGTAGCAATGTTAGTTATCTTCTCTTCTCTTTTTTTCTCTTGTATCTGTGTTGTCTTAGTTAACGTGTAAAGTTTCCCTCTAAACTCTCTCCTACCATGTAAAGTTTCCCTCTAAAGTCTCTCCTACCATGTAAAGTTTCCCTCTAAAGTCTCTCCTACCATGTACAGTTTCCCTCTAAAGTCTCTCCTGCCATGTACAGTTTCCCTCTAAAGTCTCTCCTACCATGTACAGTTTCCCTCTAAAGTCTCTCCTACCATGTACAGTTTCCCTCTAAAGTCTCTCCTGCCAGTGTAGTTTCAGTAAAACTCTTGAGATAAGTCATTAAAGAGGAGAGGAGCAGTGTAGTGAAGATTCAGCAGACACTTTTAATCTGAATAATTCCAGTTTTGATTACCGTCCTTCCTTACATAGGCCTGATGAGTCATGATTAACCCAGCCAGCCAACACTGCTGGCTGACACTTGACTACAAACACAATTATTCAGATCCTTACAGAGCTATTTTTTTGTGTGTTCGCGTGCTCGTGTGTGTGTGCATGAGCGTGCACATTTGTGTGTGTGTGCATGCATGTGTTCCTGTGTGTGTGTGTGTGTGTGTTTTCCAGCCTCTTCTTTACCACCAGCTGATTGGGAGCGATTGCATCCCATCCTATCTTACAATAGTAGCTTTAATTAGCATTGAGGATAAATTGGTCCCTTTTCCCTTAATTGCTTTCTCCTCAGCATTACATTTAATTGGGCTGCAACGGGTGTTATTGATCCTCTTTGATGTGCTTTAATTTGGATAATTATATATATTTATTTCAGACGTGACAACTTGTTTAGTTATTTTGTCTTTGGGCCATTTGGTGAGATGGGGCTAGGGCTGTACTGCACCAAATCAAATGGACCCTGTAGTGTCCTGAAGCAGGAGTAGGTTCCTCTAGTCTACAGTAGAGGGTGATTAGGAGATATGGAGGAGTAACTCCAAAGCCCAAAGAACTTAGAACCCTCAGAACTTAGATCCTTCAGGAGAACTCCTCGTGTATCTTTGATAAAGATTGTCTCATAAAGAGGAATGAGGAATAGTATAGGAACGGTATAGGAATAGTATAGGAACAGGAACAGTATAGGAACGGTATAGGAACAGTATAGTAACAGGAACAGTGTAGGAACAGAAACCGTACAGGAACAGGAACAGTATAGGAACCGTATAGGAACAGTACAGGAACAGGAACAGTATAGGAACAGGACCATTATAGGAACAGAAACCGTACAGGAACAGTATAGGAACCGTATAGGAACAGGAACAGTACAGGAACAGTATAGGAACACGAACATTATAGGAACAGGAACAATATAGGAATAGTATAGGAACAGTATAGGAACAGGAACAGTATAGGAACAGTAACAGTATAGGAACAGAAACAGTATAGGAACAGGAACAGTACAGGAACAGGAACAGTATAGGAACAGAAACAGTATAGGAACAGGAACAGTACAGGAACAGGAACAGTATAGGAACAGGAACAGTATAGGAACAGAAACAGTATAGGAACATGAACAGTATAGGAACAGGAATAGTATAGGAACATGAACAGTATAGGAACGGTATAGGAACAGTATAGGAACAGGAACAGTAGAGGAACAGAAACAGTATACGAACAGGAACAGTATAGGAACAGGAACAGTATAGGAACAGGAACAGTATAGGAACAGAAACCGTACAGGAACAGGAACAGTATAGGAACACGAACATTATAGGAACAGGAACAATATAGGAACAGTATAGGAACAGTATAGGGACAGGACCAGTAGTATAGGAACATGAACAGTATAGGAACAGGAACAGTATAGGAACAGAAACAGTATAGGAACAGGAACAGTATAGGGACAGTATAGGAACAGGAACAGTATATGAACAGGAATAGTATAGGAACAGGAACATAATAGGAATAGGAACAATATAGGAACAGGAACAGTATAGGAACAGGAACATTATAGGAACACGAATAGTATAGGAACAGGAATAGTATAGGAACATGAACAGTATAGGGACAGTATAGGAACAGGAACTGTGTATGAACAGTATAGGGATAGTATAGGAACAGTGTAGGGGCGGTATTGGAACAGGAATAGTATAAGAACAGTATAGGAACAGGAACAGGAACAATATAGGAATAGTATAGGAGCAGGAACAGTATAGGAACAGGAACAGTATGGGAACAGGAACAGTATAGGAACAATATAGGAACATGAACAGTATATGAACAGTATAGGAACAGTGTAGGAACATGAATAGTATAGGAACAGTATAGGAACAGGAACAGCATAGGAACATTATAGGAACAGTATAGGAACAGGAACAGTAGAGGAACAGGAAAAGTATAGGTACAGGAATAGTATAGAAACAGTATAGGAACAGGAACAGTATAGGAACAGGAACATTATATGAACAGGAACAGTATAGAAACAATATAGGAACAGTATATGAACAGTATAGGGACAGTATAGGAACATGAATAGAATAGGAACAGGAACAGCATAGGAACATTATAGGAACAGTATAGGAACAGGAACAGTAGAGGAACAGGAAAAGTATAGGAACAGGAACAGTATATGAACAGGAACAGTATAGGAACAGGAATAGTATAGGAACAGGAACAGTATATGAACAGGAACAGTATAGGAACAGGAACAGTATAGGAACATGAACAGTATAGAAACAGGAACAGTATGGAGACAGTATAGGAACAGGAACAGTATAGGAACAGGAACAGTATATGAACAGGAACAGTATATTAACAGGAACAGTATAGGAACAGGAAAAGTATAGGTACAGGAATAGTATAGGAACAGTATAGGAACAGGAACAGTATAGGAACAGGAATAGTATAGGAACAGGAACAGTATAGGAACAGGAACAGTATATTAACAGGAACCGTATAGGAACAGGAACAGTATAGGAACAGGAACAGTATAGAAACAGGAACAGTATGGAGACAGTATAGGAACAGTAAAGGCAGGGAAGTATGCAAAGACAGATCCTCATTTCAGATATCCTGAGTCATTCCACTTCACCTGTCATTCTGTACCTCAACCTTCTATCCCCAGAGTTATGGTGTGTTTGTGCTTATATGACTGCTTGCATGTGTGCTTGCTTGCCTGCTTGAATCCTTGCACTAGTGTGTGCCGTGACACACACTCCTTTCTCTCACACAGGTGGTAACTTCCACACCCTGGCTGAACTCGGCGTTTGCGACCCAGCTCCTGTTCACCCTGCAGCCCCAACCTACTGTCCTGACCTGGGCCTGCTCCAGAGGGGCTACTCCCTCAGTGCGGGGTCAGACCCTGATGCAGACTCTGACCCAGAGGGGGCCCTGTCCCCAGAGAGAGCCATCCAGCTGTGGGGAGGAGGAACAGGAGGAGGACCAGGAGGAGGGGTGAAGAGCAGACACAGCTCAGGACTGTCCAGCAGAGAAAACTCAGTGCTCACACTCACTGACTCAGACAACGACTACAAGTCTGACCACGAATCAGGTAGGAGAGATACAGATTTATTTTATTTATTGGTTGGTTGACTGAGAGAGGTCAGGATAGGGTGAGGTCGGGGATAGGGTGAGGTCAGGGATAGGGTGAGGTCGGGGATAGGGTGAGGTCAGGGATAGGGTGAGGTCAGGGATAGGGTGAGGTCGGGGATAGGGTGAGGTCGGGGATGGGGTGAGGTCAGGGATAGGGTGAGGTCGGGGATAGGGTGAGGTCGGGGATGGGGTGAGGTCGGGGATAGGGTGAGGTCGGGGATGGGGTGAGGTCGGGGATGGGGTGAGGTCAGGGATAGGGTGAGGTCGGGGATAGGGTGAGGTCAGGGATAGGGTGAGGTCGGGGATAGGGTGAGGTCAGGGATAGGGTGAGGTCGGGGATAGGGTGAGGTCGGGGATGGGGTGAGGTCGGGGATAGGGTGAGGTCGGGGATGGGGTGAGGTCGGGGATAGGGTGAGGTCAGGGATAGGGTGAGGTCGGGGATAGGGTGAGGTCGGGGATGGGGTGAGGTCGGGGATAGGGTGAGGTCAGGGATAGGGTGAGGTCGGGGATAGGGTGAGGTCGGGGATGGAAATAGTGTGAGAAAGTGTTGAAGCATGAGCTCGTGTGAAGGACTGTGTGGTTGGGAAGAGGAAGTTGAATGAAGGACTGTGGTTGGGAAGAGGAAGTTGAATGAAGGACTGTGGTTGGGAAGAGGAAGTTGAATGAAGGACTGTGGTTGGGAAGAGGAAGTTGAATGAAGGACTGTGGTTGGGAATAGGAAGTTGAGTGAAGGACTGTGTGGTTGGGAAGAGGACGTTGAGTGAAGAACTGTGTGGTTGGGAAGAGGAAGTTGAGTGAAGGACTGTGTGGTTGGGAAGAGGACGTTGAGGCACACAGATTCTGTGGAATTGCTGGCAATCTGGTGTGATCCATGATTGATTGATTGATTCATTGATCATAAGGATCTGGACTCATGGCTATTGTCAAATCTTCATAAATAATGTCTCATCTTCATCATAGAGAGATCTCACTTGTTTATCAGATTGCTCATGTCATGTTTTCAAGTGAAAACAAGTATTGTTTATGTGTGAGTATGAGTGTGTGTGTGTGTGGTTCTGTGTGTGTGGTTTTGTGTTTGTGTGTGTGTGTGTGTGTGTGTGGTTCTGTGTGTGTGTGTGGTTCTGTGTGTGTGTGGTTCTGTGTTTGTGTGTGTGTGTGTTTGTGTGTGTGTGTGTGTGTGTGTGTGTGTGTGTGTGTGTGTGTGTGTGTGACGTGCCGATAGAGGTTAATGAAGATTGGATGTAATAAAAATTTAAAATAAATAAATAAATGCTCTATAGATTCTGAATCAGAGGAAGAAAAACACAAGGCATTTTGTCAAAATTGAATCTTTGGTGCAAGAAATCATTAACAGGGTATGAGTTTCTTTAACTTTTGGGATAACTGGACAATTAAGGTAAAATGTAGTCGCGTTTGACCATAACATGGGTTGGTCACTTCCATAGCAATATATTGAATTATAATCACCAAAAATTACTTAACTGCCAATCGTATCCACTTATTGTAGAATGTTTTATCCAAAAGGTTAAAGTCATAAATTGTTAAACTTGGAAAAGTGGGAACAACCTCATAATATAACAAAATGTTCTTAATGAGTCCAAGTAAAGGAAGTGGAATTGCTTTGCAAACCTTCATATATTCTCTCTGAGTAATATTTACCTGAAAGTTACCAATGAACTCATCAAATGGCAGAAACTCCCCAGTGTTGTCTAACAAATCACATACAAAATGAATACCCTTGTCAAACCAAAGGACTTTGAAAATTGATTTCCTATTAATTTAAATAACTCCATAAAAAATGTTTTAAGGGTGGAAAAATTGTGCTAGAATATCATTTTCCAGAAAAATAACATTTGCTGGTGAAACTTAGACAATTTCACAGGTAATTTTGGAGGGTCAAAATCACATTTCATTAGGAATTCAAGTCCACCAAGTTTATTATTATGACTTGGGTAAATTATTCTAGATAAGCCATCAACCTTGGACAAAAGAATCTGACCCAAAATTGAGATATCACGTTGCAGCCACTGACTTAATGAAACTCCTATTATCGATGTTTAAATATTCTCTATCTGAAACGTTTTTAGTGATAACAATTCCTAAATATTTAACTTCCTTTTTAACAGGTATGGAGGCAATGTTGACAGAGTCACAGCAATGAAATGGCATGAGATCACATTTGTTAAGGTTGAGAGTCATCCCAGAGGCCATAGAACATTTCTTTATTCTGTAAATAGCCAAGGGAATAGCCACCCTATCCTTTAGGAAAAGGGCAGTATCATCTGCAAATTGACTGATATTTATATCTTTACCAAAAATACGGATCCCTTTTAAATTCTCAGATTTGTTAATAAATATGGCTAGTAAATCTGTGGCTAAAATAAATAAAAGAGGGGAGATTGGACAAACCTGTCTAATTCCTCTAGCAATAGAGAAACGAGGGGATGTGCCATTACTCATAGCCACCGAACTGCTAATATCATTATATATCATCCTTATCACTTTACAGAAATTCTCCCCAAATCCAAAAGTAGAGAGAGTTCTAAATAAAAAGTTGTGCTCTAAAGTGTCAAAAGCCTTAAAAAAAGTATAAAAACAATATAAAGCCATCATCTTCTATGAACTCACTGTAATCTAAAATATCTAAAACCAATCGTATATGGTTATGCTTACTCCTTCCTTTAATGAAGGTTGATTGATTATTTCATCAAGGCCTTTTTTCAGCCTATTGGCATAGACATGGGCTAGTAACTTAAAGTCAGTTTCCAACAACCTAATTGGTCTCCAATTGTCCAGGTAAAGAGAGTGCTTCTTTGGTTTTGGTATAAGAACTATTAGTCCCTGTCTCAAAGGAGGAGGTAAGATAGCATTAGCAATACCCTCTTTGTAGACCGAAGCAATAACTCTCTAATATCAGGCCAAAAATGTTGATAGAATTCAGGAGTCAGGCCATCCGGTCCAGGAGATTTACCTATAGGCATTTGTTTAATGGCTTGGTCTAACTCAGTAATATCTATATCAGAATCACAGTTTCTTAAACCTTTCTTCTATAGGCTTAACAGAGTTATTAACTGAATTAAAAAAGGAATCCAAGTCGCCTTCCGAAAGATGAGATTGATACAGTGAACTGTAGAAAGACTGTATTTTCTTATTAATCACTTAAAGATCATCAGATATAGTGTCATTTACATAAATTGATGAAATACCATTCATAGTCTGCCTACTCTTCTCCAAATTAAAGAAATAAGATGTGTTTTTTTTTCACCTTTCTCAATCCATTTGGCCTTTGAACAGATGAAGGCACCCAGTGCCTTATTGTTGTATATGTCGTCCAGTTCACATTGGCATTTAGCAAGCTCGGCTTTTTCATCTTCATTTAAATTAAGTTTGTTGATCAGCCTGTTAATATCAACAATAATATCCATCTGCTTGGAGAATCTTTTCCGAGCTAGCATTTTACCAGTAGTGATGGCAAGACATCGAATACTGAATTTAATCATTTGCCATTTGTTAGTTGCAGAAAGAGCAGAATGGAGACAGGTCTCTCTGATAAGAGCTTTAGACTGTTAACAAAATGACTCATTATTTAAAAGAAAAGAGTTACATTTCCAGTATGCTTTAGAAAATCTCCTCATTATCAAAACAAAAGGAAGGAATAATGGAACAATGGTCGGTCAGAGGAGCTGAGGGAATACTACATGGTGGTCCTCTGTAGCTCAGCTGGTAGAGCACGGCGCTTGTAACGCCAAGGTAGTGGGTTCGATCCCTGGGACCACCCATACACAAAAATGTATGCACGCATGACTGTAAGTCGCTTTGGATAAAAGCGTCTGCTAAATGGCATATTATTATTATTATTACATTCACTGACAAGATTCATAAGATTGGAAGATAATCAATTCTAGATTTTTAATTGTCTGTCGCTAGTTGTAGAGTTAAACCAAGACAATTGTTTTAAAGTTGGATTCTGAGAAAGCCAAATATCTGAAAGTTGGAGCAGAAATGTAGAATTAAGTTATTAAAACAATGGGATGAATGCCTGGAGGGATACCTATCCATCCAGTCATCAGGAACAACATTATAATCACCTCCAACAATAATGTTATCGGTTGAATATTTGTTTTTCAACTCAGTTAAGACTTTACTAATAGATGTTTGAGAACTGTTAAATGTTAAAGAACATTGTTTTTTGACCGTATGTTATAACCATAAATATGTACCAATACGTAACGTGACCCTTTATATTCGAAAACAATAGTTATCCAGTGACCCTCATCATCAAACCTGCTTTCTAAAACTCTACCTGGAAAACGTATTTGCCACACCAGCAGAATGAGATGAGCCATGGCTAACAATTATCTTGTCACCCCATTGTGAAGTCCAAAATTGTAAGTCTTTAATGAATCTTTACAAAAAGGAAAAATAGCCTTGCTTTTTATATTGTTATGTCACCCCCTGGTTTTCAATGATAACAAGGAAAGATACATGTTGAAGAGAAGAAGAGTTGTCTAGAATAAACAGGGACCCTGAATAATATCAAAGTAGCATAAACCCTTCAGAAATGGACTTGACGAACAGCAACGACCATACAAGGTAAAATAAATGGATCCATCGTGTAATAACACATATTATATTAATAGTTTACATCTTCAATTGAATTCTCAAAATAAATATAATAAATACATCTCTGAAGGCTAATCAAGCCGTGAAAAATAAATTGAGATTTACTTACATAATATCGATCTTGAAACAAAATGAAATGAATAAAAATGGACCGGTATCTTAGTAAGCCATCAAATGACAAACAAAAACCACATTTAGTGTGTTTACGTTGGTTAATGTTCACATCCAAAACTCGCCACTACAAACAGTATGCAATATCATCTATATGCAGTGTTCAGATAAACGATTGCATGAATAATTCACCAGTTGAAAAAGTATATGGCTTCATTAGCCTACTACTGTATAAGCAGGCCAACTCGTAAAGCATCAGTCAGTCACGTAGCTCCACCCTACGGCCGTCAATGACAGCAAACCCCTCGCGAAAGAAGGCTTTTTTCCCCCCTGCGCCTTGCCTCATCCACTTGTGGCCACAGCTTCGCACGGGCGTCCCTGTCGCGCTTGCTCAAATCTTCTGCAAAGCGAATGCCTTTCTCCCTGCAGATCGGCGCCAGCTTCGCAGCTCTCCACACCTCGTCTCTCACGTTCCACAACGCAAACATCATGATGACCTGTCTGTTCTTCTCCTTTCTCTTGTCTCCAATGTACAACATCTACCGCGTTGTTCAGGGTAGCAGGGGGATATGGAACAAACTTCCCAATAATGTCAATCACAATCCCTCTGATATTCTCACCATCAGTTTCATGTAGCCCATTCAGTCTCAGCCCC
Source organism: Coregonus lavaretus (assembly GCF_964263955.1). NCBI lineage: Eukaryota > Metazoa > Chordata > Actinopteri > Salmoniformes > Salmonidae > Coregonus > Coregonus lavaretus. Next base: position 16,506 of record NW_028156781.1, read on the forward strand.
CATTGGCACTTGTATCGGTCCTGTTCAGCACTGGCTGTACAGCTTGTATCAGTCCTGTTCTGGCTGTACAGCTTGTATCGGTCCTGTTCAGCACTGGCTGTACAGCTTGTATCAGTCCTGTTCTGGCTGTACAGCTTGTATCAGTCCTGTTCTGGCTGTACAGCTTGTATCAGTCCTGTTCTGGCTGTACAGCTTGTATCGGTCCTGTTCTGGCTGTACAGCTTGTATCAGTCCTGTTCTGGCTGTGCAGCTTGTATCAGTCCTGTTTTGGCTGTACAGCTTGTATCAGTCCTGTTCTGGCTGTACAGCTTGTATCAGTCCTGTTCTGGCTGTACAGCTTGTATCAGTCCTGTTCTGGCTGTGCAGCCTGTATCAGTCCTGTTCTGGCTGTACAGCTTGAATCAGTCCTGTTCTGGCCATGCAGCTTGTATCGTTCCTGTTCTGGCTGTACAGCTTGTATCGGTCATGTTCAACACTGGCTGTACAGCTTGTATTGGTCCTGTTCTGGCTGTAACGCTTGTATCAGTCCTGTTCTGGCTGTGCAGCTTGTATCAGTCCTGTTCCTCCTGTGCAGCTTGTATCAGTCCTGTTCTGGCTGTGCAGCTTGTATCAGTCCTGTTCCTCCTGTGCAGCTTGTATCAGTCCTGTTCTGGCTGTGCAGCTTGTATCAGTCCTGTTCTGGCTGTGCAGCTTGTATCAGTCCTGTTCTGGCTGTACAGCTTGTATCAGTCCTGTTCTGGCTGTGCAGCTTGTATCAGTCCTGTTCTGGCTGTGCAGCTTGTATCAGTCCTGTTCTGGCTGTACAGCTTGTATCAGTCCTGTTCTGGCTGTGCAGCTTGTATCTGTCCTGTTCTGGCTGTACAGCTTGTATCGGTCATGTTCAACACTGGCTGTACAGCTTGTATCAGTCCTGTTCTGGCTGTGCAGCTTGTATCAGTCCTGTTCTGGCTGTACAGCTTGTATCAGTCCTGTTCTGGCTGTGCAGCTTGTATCGGTCCTGTTCTGGCTGTACAGCTTGTATCGGTCCTGTTCAGCACTGGCTGTACAGCTTGTATCAGTCCTGTTCTGGCTGTACAGCTTGTATCAGTCCTGTTCTGGCTGTACAGCTTGTATCAGTCCTGTTCTGGCTGTACAGCTTGTATCAGTCCTGTTCTGGCTGTACAGCTTGTATCGGTCCTGTTCTGGCTGTACAGCTTGTATCAGTCCTGTTCTGGCTGTGCAGCTTGTATCAGTCCTGTTTTGGCTGTACAGCTTGTATCAGTCCTGTTCTGGCTGTACAGCTTGTATCAGTCCTGTTCTGGCTGTACAGCTTGTATCAGTCCTGTTCTGGCTGTGCAGCCTGTATCAGTCCTGTTCTGGCTGTACAGCTTGTATCAGTGCTGTTCTGGCCATGCAGCTTGTATCGGTCCTGTTCTGGCTGTACAGCTTGTATCGGTCATGTTCAACACTGGCTGTACAGCTTGTATTGGTCCTGTTCTGGCTGTAACGCTTGTATTGGTCCTGTTCTGGCTGTGCAGCTTGTATCAGTCCTGTTCTGGCTGTGCAGCTTGTATCAGTCCTGTTCTGGCTGTGCAGCTTGTATCAGTCCTGTTCCTCCTGTGCAGCTTGTATCAGTCCTGTTCTGGCTGTGCAGCTTGTATCAGTCCTGTTCTGGCTGTGCAGCTTGTATCAGTCCTGTTCTGGCTGTACAGCTTGTATCAGTCCTGTTCTGGCTGTGCAGCTTGTATCAGTCCTGTTCTGGCTGTGCAGCTTGTATCAGTCCTGTTCTGGCTGTACAGCTTGTATCAGTCCTGTTCTGGCTCTGCAGCTTGTATCGGTCCTGTTCTGGCTGTACAGCTTGTATCGGTCATGTTCAACACTGGCTGTACAGCTTGTATTGGTCCTGTTCTGGCTGTAACGCTTGTATCAGTCCTGTTCTGGCTGTGCAGCTTGTATCAGTCCTGTTCCTCCTGTGCAGCTTGTATCAGTCCTGTTCTGGCTGTGCAGCTTGTATCAGTCCTGTTCCTCCTGTGCAGCTTGTATCAGTCCTGTTCTGGCTGTGCAGCTTGTATCAGTACTGTTCTGGCTGTGCGGCTGGTATCATTCCTGTTCTGGCTGTACAGCTTGTATCAGTCCTGTTCTGGCTGTGCAGCTTGTATCGGTCCTGTTCTGGCTGTACAGCTTGTATCGGTCATGTTCAACACTGGCTGTACAGCTTGTATTGGTCCTGTTCTGGCTGTACAGCTTGTATCAGTCCTGTTCTGGCTGTGCAGCTTGTATCAGTCCTGTTCTGGCTGTGCAGCTTGTATCAGTCCTGTTCTGGCTGTGCAGCTTGTATCAGTCCTGTTCTGGCTGTGCAGCTTGTATCAGTCCTGTTCTGGCTGTGCAGCTTGTATCAGTCCTGTTCTGGCTGTGCAGCTTGTATCAGTCCTGTTCTGGCTGTGCAGCTTGTATCAGTCCTGTTCTGGCTGTGCAGCTTGTATCAGTCCTGTTCTGGCTGTACAGCTTGTATCAGTCCTGTTCTGGCTGTGCAGCTCTTCGTTTTCTCTTGTCACCAACAGTTTCACATCAGTTGTGATATCCTTAATGCCTGCTGCATTACAGTTTTGGAAACGCTTGCTATCGAGATGGTAATTTTATGAATCCTCTCATCAAAGCCATTCAGCGGAATAGCTTGTTCGTCAAATGTCTTGTTTATACCCTGGATTGCCTCGAAGATGGCTTCATTGGTGATAGGCTGGGATGGTTGAGTCTGCCCGGCGTCACTTTCTAGTAGTCTCTTCAGGTTGGGGGGGTTTCCAAGGGGTTATTTGGGCTCCCGAGTGGCGCAGCGGTCTAAGGCACTGCAGTGCTTGAGGCGTCACTACAGATCCCCTGGTTCGATGCCAGGCTGTATCACAACCGGCCGTGATTGGGAGTCCCATAGGGCGGCGCACAATTGGCACAGCGTCGTCCGGGTTTGGCTGGTGTAGGCCGTCATTGTAAATAAGAATTTGTTCTTAACTGACTTGCTGAGTTAAATAAAGGTATAATTAAAAAATGTAAACCTGTACCAAATGAATTCCTCGGTACTGTTACTTCTGGGGGAGTGTCAAAATCTACCATTTAGTTGATAGTTTCCACCTCGTTTACCACAGCTCCCTCTACATTTTTGATAGCTTCCATCTCAGCTAATGTTACTAGTTAGCTAGCTAACACTGATTTATTGCTAGCTAGTCTTGGCTGAACTTTCTTGAAGTATAACAAAGTGGAAAGGTGATGTTCGGTAAACCACCAACTAATTGAAAAAAAAAAAGAAAAAAAAAAAAAAATACCGTAAGAAACGTAACCTTAACTGTGTTCGTCGTCAAACTCAAATTAGGGCTTGAATTTAATTTAAAGTTCAGGAACTCAGTTTAATGCGACCACTCACTCTGCCATCTTGTCCCACCCCAAGGAAACATCTTAACAGATTATGTTCTGACAGCAGCCATCAAACTACTGAGTAACACCTATCAAACACATGGAAACACAGATATGCAAAACACACACACACACACACACACACACACACACATACAGTACCAGTCAAAAGTTTAGACACACCCACTCATTCCAGGGTTTTTCTTTATTTTTACTATTTTCTACATTGTAGAATAATAGTGAAGACATCAAAACTATGAAATAGCACATATGGAATCATGTAGTAACCCAAAAAGTATTAAACAAATCGCAATATATTATATATTTGAGATTCTTCAAAGTAGCCACCCTTTGCCTTGATGACAGCTTTGCACACACTTGGCATTCTCTGAAC
>NW_028156780.1:0-30000 GCF_964263955.1 Coregonus lavaretus
ATCTACCTACTGTCTCTGTCCTGTATCTACCTACTGTCTCTGTCCTGTATCTACCTACTGTCTCTGTCCTGCCTGTATCTACCTACTGTCTCTGTCCTGCCTGTATCTACCTACTGTCTCTGTCCCTGTATCTACCTACTGTCTCTGTCCTGTATATACCTACTGTCTCTGTCCTGTATCTACCTACTGTCTCTGTCCTCCTGTATCTACCTACTGTCTCTGTCCTGTATCTACCTACTGTCTCTGTCCTGCCTGTATCTACCTACTGTCTCTGTCCTGTATCTACCTACTGTCTCTGTCCTGTATCTACCTACTGTCTCTGTCCTGTATCTACCTACTGTCTCTGTCCTGTATCTACCTACTGTCTCTGTCCTGTATCTACCTACTGTCTCTGTCCTGTATCTACCTACTGTCTCTGTCCTGTATCTACCTACTGTCTCTGTCCTGTATCTACCTACTGTCTCTGTCCTGTATCTACCTACTGTCTCTGTCCTGTATCTACCTACTGTCTCTGTCCTGTATCTACCTACTGTCTCTGTCCTGTATCTACCTACTGTCTCTGTCCTGTATCTACCTACTGTCTCTGTCCTGTATCTACCTACTGTCTCTGTCCTGTATCTACCTACTGTCTCTGTCCTGTATCTACCTACTGTCTCTGTCCTGCCTGTATCTACCTACTGTCTCTGTCCTGTATCTACCTACTGTCTCTGTCCTGTATCTACCTACTGTCTCTGTCCTGTATCTACCTACTGTCTCTGTCCTGTATCTACCTACTGTCTCTGTCCTGTATCTACCTACTGTCTCTGTCCTGTATCTACCTACTGTCTCTGTCCTGTATCTACCTACTGTCTCTGTCCTGTATCTACCTACTGTCTCTGTCCTGTATCTACCTACTGTCTCTGTCCTGTATCTACCTACTGTCTCTGTCCTGTATCTACCTACTGTCTCTGTTCTACCTACTGTCTCTGTCCTGTATCTACCTACTGTCTCTGTCCTGTATCTACCTACTGTCTTTGTCCTGTATCTACCTACTGTCTCTGTCCTGTATCTACCTACTGTCTCTGTCCTGTATCTACCTACTGTCTCTGTCCTGCCTGTATCTACCTACTGTCTCTGTCCTGTATCTACCTACTGTCTCTGTCCTGTATCTACCTACTGTCTCTGTCCTGCCTGTATCTACCTACTGTCTCTGTCCTGTATCTACCTACTGTCTCTGTCCTGTATCTACCTACTGTCTCTGTCCTGTATCTACCTACTGTCTCTGTCCTGTATCTACCTACTGTCTCTGTCCTGCCTGTATCTACCTACTGTCTCTGTCTCTGTCCTGTATCTACCTACTGTCTCTGTCCTGTATCTACCTACTGTCTCTGTCCTTTCTACCTACTGTCTCTGTCCTGTATCTACCTACTGTCTCTGTCCTGTATCTACCTACTGTCTCTGTCCCTGTATCTACCTACTGTCTCTGTCCTGTATCTACCTACTGTCTCTGTCCTGTATCTACCTACTGTCTCTGTCCTGCCTGTATCTACCTACTGTCTCTGTCTCTGTCCTGTATCTACATACTGTCTCTGTCCTGTATCTACCTACTGTCTCTGTCCTGCCTGTATCTACCTACTGTCTCTGTCCTGCCTGTATCTACCTACTGTCTCTGTCCTGTATCTACCTACTGTCTCTGTCCTGTATCTACCTACTGTCTCTGTCCTGTATCTACCTACTGTCTCTGTCCTGTATCTACCTACTGTCTCTGTCCTGTATCTACCTACTGTCTCTGTCCTGTATCTACCTACTGTCTCTGTCCTGTATCTACCTACTGTCTCTGTCCTGTATCTACCTACTGTCTCTGTCCTGTATCTACCTACTGTCTCTGTCCTGTATCTACCTACTGCTCTGTCCTGTATCTACCTACTGTCTCTGTCCTGTATCTACCTACTGTCTCTGTCCTGTATCTACCTACTGTCTCTGTCCTGTATCTACCTACTGTCTCTGTCCTGTATCTACCTACTGTCTCTGTCCTGTATCTACCTTCTGTCTCTGTCCTGTATCTACCTACTGTCTCTGTCCTGTATCTACCTACTGTCTCTGTCCTGTATCTACCTACTGTCTCTGTCCTGTATCTACCTACTGTCTCTGTCCTGTATCTACCTACTGTCTCTGTCCTGTATCTACCTACTGTCTCTGTCCTGTATCTACCTACTGTCTCTGTCCTGTATCTACCTACTGTCTCTGTCCTGTATCTACCTACTGTCTCTGTCCTGTATCTACCTACTGTCTCTGTCCTGTATCTACCTACTGTCTCTGTCCTGTATCTACCTACTGTCTCTGTCCTGTATCTACCAACTGTCTCTGTCCTGTATCTACCTACTGTCTCTGTCCTGTATCTACCTACTGTCTCTGTCCTGCCTGTATCTACCTACTGTCTCTGTCCTGTATCTACCTACTGTCTCTGTCCTGTATCTACCTACTGTCTCTGTCCTGTATCTACCTACTGTCTCTGTCCTGTATCTACCTACTGTCTCTGTCCTGTATCTACCTACTGTCTCTGTCCTGTATCTACCTACTGTCTCTGTCCTGTATCTACCTACTGTCTCTGTCCTGCCTGTATCTACCTACTGTCTCTGTCCTGTATCTACCTACTGTCTCTGTCCTGTATCTACCTACTGTCTCTGTCCTGCCTGTATCTACCTACTGTCTCTGTCCTGTATCTACCTACTGTCTCTGTCCTGTATCTACCTACTGTCTCTGTCCTGTATCTACCTACTGTCTCTGTCCTGTATCTACCTACTGTCTCTGTCCTGTATCTACCTACTGTCTCTGTCCTGTATCTTCCTACTGTCTCTGTCCTGCCTGTATCCTACCTACTGTCTCTGTCTCTGTCCTGTATCTACCTACTGTCTCTGTCCTGTATCTACCTACTGTCTCTGTCCTTTATCTACCTACTGTCTCTGTCCTGTATCTACCTACTGTCTCTGTCCTGTATCTACCTACTGTCTCTGTCCTGTATCTACCTACTGTCTCTGTCCTGTATCTACCTACTCTCTCTGTCCTGTATCTACCTACTGTCTCTGTCCTGCCTGTATCTACCTACTGTCTCTGTCTGTTCTACTATGTCTTGTCCTGTATCTACATACTGTCTCTGTCCTGTATCTACCTACTGTCTCTGTCCTGCCTGTATCTACCTACTGTCTCTGTCCTGCCTGTATCTACCTACTGTCTCTGTCCTGTATCTACCTACTGTCTCTGTCCTGTATCTACCTACTGTCTCTGTCCTGTATCTACCTACTGTCTCTGTCCTGCCTGTATCTACCTACTGTCTCTGTCCTGTATCTACCTACTGTCTCTGTCCTGTATCTACCTACTGTCTCTGTCCTGTATCTACCTACTGTCTCTGTCCTGTATCTACCTACTGTCTCTGTCCTGTATCTACCTACTGTCTCTGTCCTGTATCTACCTACTGTCTCTGTCCTGTATCTACCTTCTGTCTCTGTCCTGTATCTACCTACTGTCTCTGTCCTGTATCTACCTACTGTCTCTGTCCTGTATCTACCTACTGTCTCTGTCCTGTATCTACCTACTGTCTCTGTCCTGTATCTACCCACTGTCTCTGTCCTGTATCTACCTACTGTCTCTGTCCTGTATCTACCTACTGTCTCTGTCCTGTATCTACCTACTGTCTCTGTCCTGTATCTACCTACTGTCTCTGTCCTGTATCTACCTACTGTCTCTGTCCTGTATCTACCTACTGTCTCTGTCCTGTATCTACCTACTGTCTCTGTCCTGTATCTACCTACTGTCTCTGTCCTGCCTGTATCTACCTACTGTCTCTGTCCTGTATCTACCTACTGTCTCTGTCCTGTATCTACATACTGTCTCTGTCCTGTATCTACCTACTGTCTCTGTCCTGTATCTACCTACTGTCTCTGTCCTGCCTGTATCTACCTACTGTCTCTGTCCTGTATCTACCTACTGTCTCTGTCCTGTATCTACCTACTGTCTCTGTCCTGTATCTACCTACTGTCTCTGTCCTGTATCTACCTACTGTCTCTGTCCTGTATCTACCTACTGTCTCTGTCCTGCCTGTATCTACCTACTGTCTCTGTCCTGCCTGTATCTACCTACTGTCTCTGTCCTGCCTGTATCTACCTACTGTCTCTGTCCTGTATCTACCTACTGTCTCTGTCCTGTATCTACCTACTGTCTCTGTCCTGTATCTACCTACTGTCTCTGTCCTGTATCTACCTACTGTCTCTGTCCTGTATCTACCTACTGTCTCTGTCCTGTATCTACCTACTGTCTCTGTCCTGTATCTACCTACTGTCTCTGTCCTGTATCTACCTACTGTCTCTGTCCTGTATCTACCTACTGTCTCTGTCCTGCCTGTATCTACCTACTGTCTCTGTCCTGTATCTACCTACTGTCTCTGTCCTGTATCTACCCTACTGTCTCTGTCCTGTATCTACCCACTGTCTCTGTCCTGTATCTACCTACTGTCTCTGTCCTGTATCTACCTACTGTCTCTGTCCTGTATCTACCTACTGTCTCTGTCCTGTATCTACCTACTGTCTCTGTCCTGTATCTACCTACTGTCTCTGTCCTGTATCTACCTACTGTCTCTGTCCTGTATCTACCTACTGTCTCTGTCCTGTATCTACCTACTGTCTCTGTCCTGCCTGTATCTACCTACTGTCTCTGTCCTGTATCTACCTACTGTCTCTGTCCTGTATCTACATACTGTCTCTGTCCTGTATCTACCTACTGTCTCTGTCCTGTATCTACCTACTGTCTCTGTCCTGCCTGTATCTACCTACTGTCTCTGTCCTGTATCTACTACTGTCTCTGTCCTGTATCTACCTACTGTCTCTGTCCTGTATCTACCTACTGTCTCTGTCCTGTATCTACCTACTGTCTCTGTCCTGTATCTACCTACTGTCTCTGTCCTGCCTGTATCTACCTACTGTCTCTGTCCTGCCTGTATCTACCTACTGTCTCTGTCCTGCCTGTATCTACCTACTGTCTCTGTCCTGTATCTACCTACTGTCTCTGTCCTGTATCTACCTACTGTCTCTGTCCTGTATCTACCTACTGTCTCTGTCCTGTATCTACCTACTGTCTCTGTCCTGTATCTACCTACTGTCTCTGTCCTGTATCTACCTACTGTCTCTGTCCTGTATCTACCTACTGTCTCTGTCCTGTATCTACCTACTGTCTCTGTCCTGTATCTACCTACTGTCTCTGTCCTGCCTGTATCTACCTACTGTCTCTGTCCTGTATCTACCTACTGTCTCTGTCCTGTATCTACCTTACTGTCTCTGTCCTGTATCTACCTACTGTCTTCTACTGTCTCTGTCCTGTATCTACCTACTGTCTCTGTCCTGTATCTACCTACTGTCTCTGTCCTGTATCTACCTACTGTCTCTGTCCTGTATCTACCTACTGTCTCTGTCCTGTATCTACCTACTGTCTCTGTCCTGTATCTACCTACTGTCTCTGTCCTGTATCTACATACTGTCTCTGTCCTGTATCTACCTACTGTCTCTGTCCTGTATCTACCTACTGTCTCTGTCCTGTATCTACCTACTGTCTCTGTCCTGTATCTACCTACTGTCTCTGTCCTGCCTGTATCTACCTACTGTCTCTGTCCTGTATCTACCTACTGTCTCTGTCCTGTATCTACCTACTGTCTCTGTCCTGTATCTACCCACTGTCTCTGTCCTGTATCTACTTACTATCTCTGTCTCCCAGCTGAGAAGGCCTATCTATAGGGTTTGAGAAAGTTTTTATGAATTTAGGTCACCAAAGACAAATTTGAGAGTTGGCATTTCCTTTCCCGACCCTAGCTGTCACTTCAACGAGACACTAATGTTTTAATGAGGCATCCGAGTGACGACTAGTTACATAAACGCTCAGAGAGAGAGTTACTGTATGGCCTGGTCCGACGTCACAGAAATGAAATAAGCCCAACCCCCCCCAAAAAATCCAGATTTCTAGAAAACTGTAGGCTATATTGATTTAAACTGGTGTTGAGAAGAATTCGGCAGAGGTCGGTTTGGATATTTGGTAACAATTAGGCTGGGGAAATGTTAGCTAAGTTGAGATGAGTGCTCAGGATCATCTTTATTCTAGTTTGCTCATATATCAGGCAGGTCCATATATTAGCTGATCTGAACATTTTGTTAGCATGTTATACAAGTGGATTTTGCTCTTCACTCGCATAGTAGCCGGTCCTACTCCCGACCAAAAGCCAGCAACTTTTCTGATAATCAATCAATGTGATTTTGTTTGACTGAATCTCTGTCTGTATATTTGCTTAACTGATCTCTGGCTGGACAAGTAAAAGCTCATTTATTTGTTTGCTCATCTATCACTGAAACATTTAGCAACATTGTAGCCTAAATCAAGAGTATTATGTATCAATTGACTCACTTAGTAACCTTATATAGCCTTATATAGAGTCTAGGCTATTTTCCTATCGTCCCAATCCCACTGAAACCCCAAATCCTGACTCCTGTCTCGCATGAACATTCCTAACTTTATTCTGTAATCCATAGGTTGCATTTGTATTTGTATTTATTATGGATCCCCATTAGCTGATGCCAAGGCAGCAGCTACTCTTCCTGGGGTTTATTATGGATCCCCATTCATTCCTGCCATGGCAGCAGCTACTCTTCCTGGGGTTTATTATGGATCCCCATTCGTTCCTGCCAAGGCAGCAGCTACTCTTCCTGGGGTTTATTATGGATCCCCATTAGTTCCTGCCAAGGCAGCAGCTACTCTTCCTGGGGTCCAGCAAAATTAAGGCAGTTCATACAATTTTAAAAACATTACAATACATTCACAGATGTCACAACACACTGTGTGCCCTCAGGCCCCTACTCCACCACTACCACATATCTACAGTACAAAATCCATGTGTAAGTGTGTGTATAGTGCGTATGTTATCATGTGTGTGCATGCATGTGTCTGTGCCTATGTTTGTGTTGCTTCACAGTTCCCACTGTTCCATAAGGTGTATTTTTATCAATTTTTTATCACTCTGAAACTAACTGCAGCTCTTTATTAAGTATTGCAGTCATTTCAGTCTCTGTAGTAGCTGACATGTATAGTGTTGAGTCATCTGCATACATAGACACACTGGCTTTACTGAAAGCCAGTGGCATGTCGTTGGTAAAGTTGAAAAAAGTAAGGGGCCTAGACAGCTGCCCTGGGGAATTCCTGATTCTACCTGGATTATGTTGGAGAGGCTTCCATTAAAGAACACCCTCTGTGTTCTGTTAGACCGGTAACTCTTTATCCACAATATATCAGGAGGTGTAAAGCCATAACACATACATTTTCCAGCAGCAGACTACGATCGGTAATGTCAAAAGCCGCACTGATGTCTAACAAAATAGCCCCCACAATCTTTTTATTATCAATTTCTCTCAGCCAATCATAATTTGTGTAAGTGCTGTGCTTGTTGAATGTCCTTCCCTATAAGCATGCTGAAAGTCTGTTGTCAATTTGTTTACTGTAAAATAGAATTGTATCTGGTCAAACACAATTTTTCCGATAGTTTACTAAGGCTGATTGGTCGGCTATTTGAGCCAGTAAAGGGGCTTTACTATTCTTAGGTAGCGGAATGACTTTTGCTTCCCTCCAGGCCTGAGGGCACACACTTTCTAGTGGGCTTAAATTGAAAATATGGCATATAGGAGTGGCAATATCGTCCGCTATTATCCTCAGTAATTTTCCATCCAAGTTATCAGACCCTGGTGGCTTGTCATTGTTGATAGACAACAATAATGATTTAACCTCTTCAACACTCACTTTATGGAATTCAAAATTACAATGCTTGTCTTTCATAATTTGGTCAGCTATTCTTGGATGTGTAGTGTCATCGTTTGTTGCTGGCATGTCATGCCTAAGTTTGCTAATCTTGCCAATGAAAAAATCATTAAAGTAGTTGGCAATATCAGTGGGTTTTGTGATGAATGAGCCATCTGATTCAATGAATGATGGAGCTGAGTTTGCCTTTTTTCACATAATTTATTTTAAGGCGCTCCAAAGCTTTTTACTATCATTCTTTATGTCATTTATCTTTGTTTCATAGTGTAGTTTCTTCTTATTTTTATTCAGTTTAGTCACATAATTTCTCAATTGCAGCCAGACTTATTTGCCATTCCTTTTGCCTCATCCCTCTCAACCATACACATTTTTTTTTCTTCTCATCAATCCACAGGGATTTAACCGTTTCTACAGTCATTTTCTTAATGGGTGCATGCTTATTAGTAAATGGAATAAGCAAATTCATAAATGTGTCAAGTGCAGCGCCTGTTTGCTCCTCATAACACATGAAGGACCAATAAATAATTATTTACAGTGGCTTGTGAAAGTATTCATTTTACATTTACATTTTAGTCATTTAGCAGACGCTCTTATCCAGAGCGACTTACAGTTAGTGAATACATTTTTTTTTTTTTTTTTTTTTTTTTTATACTGGCCCCCCGTGGGAATCGAACCACAACCCTGGCGTTGCAAACGCCATGCTCTATCAACTGAGCTACATCCCTGCCGGCCATTCCCTCCCCTACTCTGGACGACACTGGGCCAATTGTGCGCCGCCCATGAGTCTCCCGGTCGCGGCCGGCTGCGACAGAGCCTGGATTCAAACCAGGATCTCTAGTGACACAGTTAGCACTGCGATGCAGTGCCTTAGACCACTGCGCCACTCAGGAGTATTCAACCCCTTGGCATTTTTCCTATTTTGTTGCCTTACAACCTGGAATTAAAATTGATTTTGGGGGTTTGTCTCATTTGATTTACACAACATGCCTACCACTTTGAAGATGCAAAATATTTCTTATTGTGAAACAAACAAGAAATAAGACAAAAACACAGAAAACTTGAGCGTGCATAACTATTCAACTACCCCCCCGAAGTCAATACTTTGTAGAGACACCTTTTGCAGCAATTACAGCTGCAAGTCTCTTGGGGTATGTCTCTATAAGCTTGGCACATCTAGCCACTGGGATTTTTGCCCATTCTTCAAGGCAAATGCTGCTCCAGCTCCTTCAAGTTGGATGGGTTCCGCTGGTGTACAGCAATCTTTAAGTCATACCACAGATTCTCAATTGGATTGAGGTCTGGGCTTTGACTAGGCCATTCCAAGACATTTAAATGTTTCCCCTTAAACCACTCAAGTGTTGCTTTAGCAGTATGCTTAGGGTCATTGTCCTGCTGGAATGTGAACCTCCGTCCCAGTCTCAAATCTCTGAAAGACCGAAACAGGTTTCCCTCAAGAATTTCCATATATTTAGCGCCATCCATCATTCCTTCAATTCTGACCAGTTTCCCAGTCCCTGCCGATGAAAAACATCCCCACAGCATGATGCTGCCACCACCATGCTTCACTGTAGGGATGGTGTTCTCAGGGTGATGAGAGGTGTTGGGTTTGCGCCAGACAGTGTTTTCCTTGATGGCCCAAAAGCTCCATTTTAGTCTCATCTGACCAGAGTACCTTCTTCCAAATGTTTAGGGAGTCTCCCACATGCCTTTTGGCGAACACCAAATGTGTTTGCTTATTTTTTTTCTTTAAGCAATGGCTTTTTTCTGGCCACTCTTCCATAAAGCCCAGCTCTGTGGAGTGTACAGCTTAAAGTGGTCCTATGGACAGATACTCCAATCTCCGCTATGGAGCTTTGCAGCTCCTTCAGGGTTATCTTTGGTCTCTTTGTTGCCTCTGATTAATGCCCTCCTTGCCTGGTCCGTGAGTTTTGGTGGGCGGCCCTCTCATGGCAGGTTTGTTGTGGTGCCATATTCTTTCAATTGTTTAATAATGGATTTAATGGTGCTCCGTGGGATGTTCATAGTTTCAGATGTTTTTTTTATAACCCAATCCTGATCTGTACTTCTCCACAACTTTGTCCCTGACCTGTTTGGAGAGCTCCTTGGTCTTCATGGTGCCACTTGCTTGGTGGTGCCCCTTGATTAGTGGTGTTTCAGACTCTGGGGCCTTTCAGAACCGGTGTATATATACTGAGATCATGTGAGATCATGTGACACTTAGATTGCACACAGGTGGACTTTATATCACTAATTATGTGACTTCTGAAGGTAATTGGTTGCACCAGATCTTATTTAGGGGCTTCATAGCAAAGGGGGTGAATACATATGCACCTACCACTTTTCCGTTATTTATTTTTTATAATATTTTGAAACAAGTTTTTTTTTTCATTTCACTTCACCAATTTGGACTATTTTGTGTATGTCCATTACATGAAATCCAAATAAAACAAAATAGGAAAAATGCCAAGGGGGATGAATACTTTTGCAAGGCACTGTACATCAACAATATAGGAATCACTACAAAACGTATTGTATGACCTCTTAAACACTATTATCAAAGTACGTCGGGCCGATGCATGTCAAAATACCACTATAACATTTCCCCCGCTTCTCTGCTCTGTCTCGTATTCCTGCCCATATGAGAGCGTCGGTAGAGAATGTGTGATCACAAACGGTATGAGAGTAGATATGGATATTTTTAAAAAACAGTTGGTCCCCGTTAAGATACCTTGATATTTAACCCTTGTTTTGTTATTCACCCACAACATTATTGGGTTTTTAAAACAATACAGCCATAACAATGTACGTAAAAATACTTAATACTTAGATGTTGACTTATATCAATTACAAGCAATATTCACAGCATACATGGCTCATATTTGCCTTTTATTTCTGCTAGATCACATTTTTCAATAACAGCGCTTTTATTTAATTTATTTTATTATTTTAAACAAAAATAAATTATAATCAAGACATGGGTGGAATAAATCATGTTTATCTTGAACAAATATCAATGAAACAAGGTTTTCATCACTATTGATGTTTATTGCTTTGAACTGAACAAATTGGAAGGACAAATTTGACATACAGTGGGGAAAAAAAGTATTTAGTCAGCCACCAATTGTGCAAGTTCTCCCACTTAAAAAGATGAGAGAGGCCTGTAATTTTCATCATAGGTACACGTCAACTATGACAGACAAAATGAGAAAAAAAATTCAGAAAATCACATTGTAGGATTTTTAATGAATTTATTTGCAAATTATGGTGGAAAATAAGTATTTGGTCAATAACAGAAGTTTCTCAATACTTTGTTATATACCCTTTGTTGGCAATGACACAGGTCAAACGTTTTCTGTAAGTCTTCACAAGGTTTTCACACACTGTTGCTGGTATTTTGGCCCATTCCTCCATGCAGATCTCCTCTAGAGCAGTGATGTTTTGGGGCTGTCGCTGGGCAACACAGACTTTCAACTCCCTCCAAAGATTTTCTATGGGGTTGAGATCTGGAGACTGGCTAGGCCACTCCAGGACCTTGAAATGATTCTTACGAAGCCACTCCTTCGTTGCCCGGGCGGTGTGTTTGGGATCATTGTCATGCTGAAAGACCCAGCCACGTTTCATCTTCAATGCCCTTGCTGATGGAAGGAGGTTTTCACTCAAAATCTCACGATACATGGCCCCATTCATTCTTTCCTTTACACGGATCAGTCGTCCTGGTCCCTTTGCAGAAAAACTGCCCCAAAGCATGATGTTTCCACCCCCATGCTTCACAGTAGGTATGGTGTTCTTTGGATGCAACTCAGCATTCTTTGTCCTCCAAACACGACGAGTTGAGTTTTTACCAAAAAGTTATATTTTGGTTTCATCTGACCATATGACATTCTCCCAATCCTCTTCTGGATCATCCAAATGCACTCTAGCAAACTTCAGATGGGCCTGGACATGTACTGGCTTAAGCAGGGGGACACATCTGGCACTGCAGGATTTGAGTCCCTGGCGGCGTAGTGTGTTACTGATGGTAGGCTTTGTTACTTTGGTCCCAGCTCTCTGCAGGTAATTCACTAGGTGTGGTTCTGGGATTTTTGCTCACCGTTCTTGTGATCGTTTTGACCCCACGGGGTGAGATCTTGCGTGGAGCCCCAGATCGAGGGAGATTATCAGTGGTCTTGTATGTCTTCCATTTCCTAATAATTGCTCCCACAGTTGATTTCTTCAAACCAAGCTGCTTACCTATTGCAGATGCATTCTTCCCAGCCTGGTGCAGGTCTACAATTTTGTTTCTGGTGTCCTTTGACAGCTCTTTGGTCTTGGCCATAGTGGAGTTTGGAGTGTGACTGTTTGAGGTTGTGGACAGGTGTCTTTTATACTGATAACAAGTTCAAACAGGTGCCATTAATACAGGTAACGAGTGGAGGACAGAGGAGCCTCTTAAAGAAGAAGTTACAGGTCTGTGAGAGCCAGAAATCTTGCTTGTTTGTAGGTGACCAAATACTTGTTTTCCACCATAATTTGCAAATAAATTCATTAAAAATCCTACAATGTGATTTTCTGGAATTTGTTTTCTTATTTCGTCTGTCATAGTTGATGTGTACCTATGATGAAAATTACAGGCCTCTCTCATCTTTTTAAGTGGGAGAACTTGCACAATTGGAGGCTGACTAAATACTTTTTTCCCCCACTGTATCGTATTTTATGGATATGATAAATGAGCCCCATCGAACACAAATGAAGGCCGGTCTACACACCACATGAGGGACAGAGTTTTACTGTGTGTGTGTTGCAAATGTATTTCTTGCACTTGATGCATGTGTACTGTGTCTTCCTGTCCTTCATGGGTTCACACACATCACAGCGCTTCTTCTTGTTGCTACCGGCTGCAATCTCGAATGATGAAAACACTTAGTTCAGGAATTTTACTAACATCTCACTCACATATACAGTTACAGCAGGCCAAGGTAGGAGAGTCAGACACACACACACACATGCAACAACATTACATTTACATTTACATTTACGTCATTTAGCAGACGCTCTTATCCAGAGCGACTTACAAATTGGTGCATTCACCTTATAGCCAGTGGGATAACCACTTTACAATATGTTTTTTTTCTTTCTTTGGGGTGGGGTAAGGGGGGGGTAGAAGGATTACTTTATCCTATCCCAGGTATTCCTTAAAGAGGTATTCCATCACTCACACTTACTTCCAGGATTAGAGTTGTTGGTTCTGTGGGTCGGGCGGATGGGGCACCAGCATCCTCCTCCTGAATCCTCCTCACGATGGCGGCAGAAGCTGGGGTCCTTGGGATATGTTGCCTCCTCTGGATTTGAGGTCTTACCAATGCCTTGCCCAGCTCCTCGAGAAGGAGCCATGTCCTCTGGAGCTTCCCCCCATTCCAATCTGGGTTCAACACCATCCAGATGACAAACGCGTTGTACGCTGAGATGTCCAAGATGTTGAAGAATATCACAAGTTGCCAGCATATGGTTCTTCCTTTGCAGCTGTAGCCAGTCACCAGCTTGTCTAAATTGGCCACCCCTCCTTTTGTGGCATTGTACTCCATTATGATTTCTGGTTTTTGATGTTCCTGGCCACAGATTCTCCCATCCCTATGCAGCGTGCTCATGAGTACCACAGTTTTGCCTTTCTTTGGCACGTAGGACACTAGGGACGTGTTGGCCGTGAACACAAACTTAGAGGAATTGATAAGCCTGTTCCGTGTATTCAACAGCTAAGGTGGGAGCTCTGGCTTGTTCCTACCATCGTCAGCTTCCTCGTGAGGAGCTCCTGTCCCAGCTTGTGTGAAGTAAAAAAGTTATCGCATGTGATGTTGTGGCCACAGAGTCCCTGTGTCACGTCCAGGACAACCCGCATCCCTTGGTTCTTCTCAGGGGCTCCTCCATCTGGCTTCCCCATATACACTTGCAAGTTCCCCGCATATGATGAAGCAGCAACACAGGCAGCCCAGATCTTGATTCCATATTTTGCGGGTTTAGACGGTATGTACTGCCTGAAGGGGCAGCGGACCCTAAACGGCATAAGCTGCTCATCATCAGTAACGTTGGGCCCAGGGTTGTAAAACAGGGGAAGGCGGTCCAGAGACATGATCCTCATATTCGGAAAAGTCTTCATCTTCCAATGTGGAAGACGCTCCTTCCACACTAGCTTCTCTCGCTGAAAAAATAAATATCCCCCAATTTGCATCTGGCTGGGGTAGAGCGTGGGAAAATATTGATTTTTTTTTTAAACAATGTATCGAAATAATGTGTTGAAATAATGTATTGTAATAACATTGTGCAGGTTGCCGCAAGACATTGTGAGGTTTCACACACTACAAAGGGTAAAGAGTGCGAGAAAAGCAGGGGACAGGCAGACAGGCAGGGAGACAGGCAGACTGGCAGACAGACAGGCAGACAGGCAGGGAGACAGACATACAGGCAGGGATACAGGCAGACAGGCAGGGAGACAGGCAGACAGCCAGGGAGACAGGCAGGGAGACAGGGAACCAGGCAGGGAGACAGGCAGGGAGACAGGGAACCAGGCAGGGAGACAGGCAGACAGGCAGGGAGCGAGGGAGACAGGCAGGGAGACAGGCAGGGAGACAGACAGACAGGGAGACAGGCAGGGAGACAGGCAGGGAGACAGGCAGACAGGCAGACAGACAGGCAGGGAGACAGGCAGACAGGCAGACAGGCAGACAGACAGGCAGACAGGCAGGGAGACAGACAGACAGGCAGGGATACAGGCAGACAGGCAGGGATACAGGCAGACAGGCAGGGAGACAGGCAGACAGGCAGGGAGACAGGGAGACAGGCAGGGAGACAGGGAGACAGGGAGTCAGGCAGGGAGACAGGGAACCAGGCAGGGAGACAGGGAGACAGGGAACCAGGCAGGGAGACAGGCAGACAGGCAGGGAGACAGGGAGACAGGCAGGGAGACAGGCAGGGAGGCAGGCAGGGAGACAGGCAGACAGACAGGGAGACAGGCAGGGAGACAGGGAGACAGGCAGACAGGCAGGGAGACAGGCAGACAGGCAGGGAGACAGGCAGACAGGCAGGGAGACAGGCAGACAGGCAGGGAGACAGGCAGACAGGCAGGGAGACAGGCAGACAGGCAGGTTCTTGGTGCTATGTTGAAATAGTAGGCATAGGGAGGAGGAAGACAGAGTGAAGGCACACAGCAAACCTTTTTGTTTCATTTTTACTTGTTTTCACCTATACACACACTTTTCCACACGTTTATTACCCTTGGGTCCAGTGGACCCGAACACCACATACTTAATATAAATGTGTGTGGGGTGCACAGTGTGCACTCAATGAAAATGTGTTATTTTACATGTTCTTCACAGAAAATGAGCCAAGGCCAATGAGTCTCAGGTTGAAAAAATAATTATTGTATCATTTTTTCTTTTACTAAACATTGAAAATGGGTCCCACAGACCCGAACACCACACAAGGGTTAAACGATTTCCTGTTATTCATGAGCTGAACTGCAATCTGTATAACCATCAACTCCATTTAGCCAAATCGGAGATATTCTGTCATTCGTTGGAGGTTATCTAGCAAGCTTATAGTTTTACTAATATATAGGACCAGTCAGTGGTACTAATATATAGGACCAGTCAGTGGTACTAATATATAGGACCAGTCAGTGGTACTACTATATAGGACCAGTCAGTGGTACTAATATATAGGACCAGTCAGTGGTACTAATATATAGGACCAGGACCAGTCAGTGGTACTAATATATAGGACCAGTCAGTGGTACTAATATATAGGACCAGTCAGTGGTACTAATATATAGGACCAGTCAGTGGTACTAATATATAGGACCAGTCAGTGGTACTAATATATAGGACCAGTCAGTGGTACTACTATATAGGACCAGTCAGTGGTACTAATATATAGGACCAGTCAGTGGTACTAATATATAGGACCAGGACCAGTCAGTGGTACTAATATATAGGACCAGTCAGTGGTACTAATATATAGGACCAGTCAGTGGTACTACTATATAGGACCAGGACCAGTCAGTGGTACTAATATATAGGACCAGTCAGTGGTACTAATATATAGGACCAGTCAGTGGTACTACTATATAGGACCAGTCAGTGGTACTACTATATAGGACCAGTCAGTGGTACTAATATATAGGACCAGTCAGTGGTACTAATATATAGGACTGTTGATAACACACATAGTTCCTTCTATCTGGGACCAAGCAGAACCAGGCAATGTTGAGGACTATGGTACCATGTTAGCCTCTCTGTCCCCCAGTTGCTAAGTGATCATGAGGGAGGGAAGGGGAGACCAGAGCGAGTAAGGAAAAGGAGAGATAGAAATGAAAATCCCATCGTTCCAACGCCTTTCAAAGCTCTGTGCACTGTAGCCAAGAGCCACAGACACACAAAGAGGACTTTGTCCTGCAGTAGAGGCTTATGGGACAGGAGAAGGGGGAAGAATGCCTGCTGGCCAGAGAGCTGAGCTGAGCTGCCACTCTCCTGATTTAGTCCCACCCCCACTTCACGCATTACATGCAGCCAAACGAATAGGGTTAGGGTTCCTTCCTGTCTGAGTGGGACTAAATCATTTACATGCACCCACACGAATACCTCCCTCCCATCACTTCCTGCTCTCTTTACAAAGCTCCTCTCTAATTACCATATTCACTGTATACCATCTGGACTTCCTTACCATATTCACTGTATACCATCTGGACTTCCTTCCCATATTCACTGTATACCATCTGGACTTCCTTCCCATATTCACTGTATACCATCTGGACTTCCTTCCCATATTCACTGTATACAATCTGGACTTCC
Source organism: Coregonus lavaretus (assembly GCF_964263955.1). Classification (NCBI taxonomy): domain Eukaryota; kingdom Metazoa; phylum Chordata; class Actinopteri; order Salmoniformes; family Salmonidae; genus Coregonus; species Coregonus lavaretus. The sequence goes on from NW_028156780.1 coordinate 16,641, forward strand.
TTCCCATATTCACTGTATACCATCTGGACTTCCTTACCATATTCACTGTATACCATCTGGACTTCCTTCCCATATTCACTGTATACCATCTGGAATTCCTTACCATATTCACTGTAAACCATCTGGACCTCCTTCCCATATTCACTGTATACCATCTGGACTTCCTTCCCATATTCACTGTATACCATCTAGACTTCCTTCCCATATTCACTGTATACCATCTGGACTTTCTTACCATATTCACTGTATACCATCTGGACTTCCTTCCCATATTCACTGTATACCATATGGACTTTCTTACCATATTCACTGTACAGTCGTAGTCATAAGTTTCGAGAAAGACACAAATATAAATGTTCACAAAGTCTGCTGCCTCATTTTTTATGATGGCAATTTGCATATACTCCAGAATGTTATGAAGAGTGATCAGATGAATTGCAATTAGTTGCAAATTCCCTCTTTGCCATGAAAATGAACTTTTAATCAAAAAAAAAAAACTTTTCCACTGCATTTCAGCCCTGCCACAAAAGGACAAGGCTGGAGATCACTCTGTCATGCTGATTGAGTTAGAATAACAGACTGGAAGATTTAAAAGGAGGGTGGTGCTTGAAATCATTGTTCTTCCTCTGTTAACTATGGGTACCTGCAAGGAAACACGTGCCGTCATCATTGCTTTGCACAAAAAGGGCTTCACAGGCAAGGATATTGCTGCTAGTAAGATTGCACCTAAATCAACCATTTATCGGATCATCAAGAACTTCAAGGAGAGAGGTTCAATTGTTGTGAAGAAGGCTTCAGGGCGCCCAAAAAAGTCCAGCAAGCGCCAGGACCGTCTCCTAAAGTTGATTCAGCTGCGGGATTGGGGCACCACCAGTGCAGAGCTTGCTCAGGAATGGCAGCAGGCAGGTGTGAGTGCAGCTGCACGCACAGTGAGGCGAAGACTTTTGGAGGATGGCCTGGTGTCAAGAAGGGCAGCGAGGAAGCCACTTCTCTCCAGGAAAAACATTAGGGACAGACTGATATTCTGCAAAAGGTACAGGGATTGTACTGCTGAGGACTGGGGTAAAGTCATTTTCTCTGATGAATCCCCTTTACAATTGTTGGGGCATCCGGAAAAAAGCTTGTCCAGAGAAGAAAAGGTGAGCACTACCATCAGTCCTGTGTCATGCCAACAGTAAAGCATACTGAGACCATTCATGTGTGGGGTTGCTTCTCAGCCAAGGGAGTGGGCTCACTAACAATTTTGCCTAAGAACACAGCCATGAATAAAGAATGGTACCAACACATCCTCCGAGAGCAACTTCTCCCAACCATCCAATAACAGTTTGGTGACGACCAATGCATTTTCCAGCATGATGGAGCACCTTGCTATAAGGCAAAAGTGATAACTAAGTGGCTCGGGGCACAAAACATCAACATTTTGGGTCCATGGCCAGGAAACTCCCCAGACCTTAATCCCATTGAGAACATGTGGTCGATCCTCAAGAGGCGGGTGGACAAACAAAAACCCACAAATTCTGACAAACTCCAAGCATTGATTATGCAAGAATGGGCTGCCATCAGTCAGGATGTGGCCCAGAAGTTAATTGACAGCATGCCAGGGTCGGATTGCAGAGGTCTTGAAAAAGAAGGGTTAACACTGCAAATATTGACTCTTTGCATTAACTTAATGTAATTGTCAATAAAAGCCTTTGACACATATGGAATGCTTGTAATTATACTTCAGTATACCATAGTAACATCTGACAAAAATATCTAAAAACACTGAAGCAGCAAACTTTGTGAAGACCAACACTCGTGTCATTGTCAAAACTTTTGACCACGACCAGATACATTCTGGAATTCTTACCATATTCACTGTATACCATCTGGACCTCCTTCCCATATTCACTGTATACCATCTGGACTTCCTTCCCATATTCACTGCTTACCATCTGGACTTCCTTCCCATATTCACTGTATACCATCTGGACTTCCTTACCATATTCACTGTATACCATCTGGACTTCCTTCCCATATTCACTGTATACCATCTGGACTTCCTTACCATATTCACTGTATACCATCTGGACATCCTTACCATATTCACTGTATACCATCTGGACTTCCTTACCATATTCACTGTATACCATCTGGACATCCTTACCATATTCACTGTATACCATCTGGACATCCTTACCATATTCACTGTATACCATCTGGACTTCCTTCCCATATTCACTGTATACCATCTGGACTTCCTTACCATATTCACTGTATACCATCTGGAATTCCTTACCATATTCACTGTATACCATCTGGACTTCCTTACCATATTCACTGTATACCATCTGGACCTCCTTACCATATTCACTGTATACCATCTGGACTTCCTTCCCATATTCACTGTATACCATCTGGACTTCCTTACCATATTCACTGTATACCATCTGGACATCCTTACCATATTCACTGTATACCATCTGGACTTCCTTCCTATATTCACTGTATACCATCTGGACTTCCTTCCAATATTCACTGTATACCATCTGGACTTCCTTACCATATTCACTGTATACCATCTGGACATCCTTACCATATTCACTGTATACCATCTGGACTTCCTTCCCATATTCACTGTATACCATCTGGACTTTCTTACCATATTCACTGTATACCATCTGGACATCCTTACCATATTCACTGTATACCATCTGGACTTCCTTCCCATATTCACTTCTTACCATCTGGACTTCATTCCCATATTCACTGCTTACCATCTGGACTTCCTTACCATATTCACTGTATACCATCTGGACTTCCTTCCCATATTCACTGTATACCATCTGGAATTCCTTACCATATTCACTGTTTACCATCTGGATTTTCTTACCATATTCACTGTATACCATCTGGACCTCCTTCCCATATTCACTGTATACCATCTGGACTTCCTTCCCACATTCACTGTATACCATCTGGACATCCTTACCATATTCACTGTATACCATCTGGACTTCCTTCCCATATTCACTACTTACCATCTGGACTTTTTTTTAACCATATTCACTGTATACCATCTGGACTTTCTTACCATATTCACTGTATACCATCTGGACTTTCTTATCATATTCACTGTATACCATCTGGACTTTCTTATCATACTCACTGTATACCATCTGGACTTTCTTATCATATTCACTGTATACCATCTGGACTTCCTTACCATATTCACTGTATACCATCTGGACTTTCTTACCATATTCACTGTATACCATCTGGACTTCCTTCCCATATTCACTGTATACCATCTGGACTTCCTTCCCATATTCACTGTATACCATCTGGACATCCTTACCATGTTCACTGTATACCATCTGGACTTCCTTACCATATTCACTGTATACCATCTGGTCTTCCAACAATATGCACCATATACCATCTGGACATCCTTACCATATTCACTGTATACCATCTGGACTTTCTTACCATATTCACTGTATACCATCTGGTCTTCCAACAATATGCACCGTATACCATCTGGACATCCTTACCATATTCACTGTATACCATCTGGACTTTCTTACCATATTCACTGTATACCATCTGGACTTTCTTACCATATTCACTGCTTACCATCTGGTCTTCCAACAATATGCACCGTATACCATCTGGACATCCTTACCATATTCACTGAATACCATCTGGACTTCCTTCCCATATTCACTGTATACCATCTGGACTTTCTTACCATATTCACTGTATACCATCTGGACTTTCTTACCATATTCACTGTATACCATCTGGACTTTCTTACCATATTCACTGTATACCATCTGGTCTTCCAACAATATGCACCATATACCATCTGGACATCCTTACCATATTCACTGTATACCATCTGGACTTTCTTACCATATTCACTGTATACCATCTGGTCTTCCAACAATATGCACCGTATACCATCTGGACATCCTTACCATATTCACTGTATACCATCTGGACTTTCTTACCATATTCACTGTATACCATCTGGACTTTCTTACCATATTCACTGCTTACCATCTGGTCTTCCAACAATATGCACCGTATACCATCTGGACATCCTTACCATATTCACTGAATACCATCTGGACTTCCTTCCCATATTCACTGTATACCATCTGGACTTTCTTACCATATTCACTGTATACCATCTGGACTTTCTTACCATATTCACTGTATACCATCTGGACTTTCTTACCATATTCACTGTATACCATCTGGTCTTCCAACAATATGCACCGTATACCATCTGGACATCCTTACCATATTCACTGTATACCATCTGGACTTTCTTACCATATTCACTGTATACCATCTGGACTTTCTTACCATATTCACTGCTTACCATCTGGTCTTCCAACAATATGCACCGTATACCATCTGGACATCCTTACCATATTCACTGTATACCATCTGGACTTCCTTCCCATATTCACTGTATACCATCTGGACTTTCTTACCATATTCACTGTATACCTTCTGGACTTCCTTACCATATTCACTGTATACCATCTGGACTTCCTTCCCATATTCACTGTATACCATCTGGACTTTCTTACCATATTCACTGTATACCATCTGGAATTCCTTACCATATTCACTGTATACCATCTGGACATCCTTCCCATATTCACTGTATACCATCTGGACTTTTTAAACCACATTCACTGTATACCATCTGGACTTTCTTACCATATTCACTGTATACCATCTGGACTTCCTTCCCATATTCACTGCTTACCATCTGGACTTTTTAAACCACATTCACTGTATACCATCTGGACTTTCTTACCATATTCACAGTATACCATCTGGACTTTCTTATCACATTCACTGTATACCATCTGGACTTTCTTATCATATTCACTGTATACCATCTGGACTTCCTTACCATATTCACTGTATACCATCTGGACTTTCTTACCATATTCACTGTATACCATCTGGACCTCCTTACCATATGCACTGTATACCATCTGGACATCCTTACCATATTCACTGTATACCATCTGGTCTTCCAACAATATGGACCGTATACCATCTGGACATCCTTACCATGTTCACTGTATACCATCTGGACTTCCTTCCCATATTCACTGTATACGATCTGGACTTTCTTACCATATTCACTGTATACCATCTGGACTTTCTTATCACATTCACTGTATACCATCTGGACTTTCTTATCATATTCACTGTATACCATCTGGACTTTCTTACCATATTCACTGTATACCATCTGGACTTTCTTCCCATATTCACTGTATACCATCTGGACCTCCTTACCATATTCACTGTATACCATCTGGACATCCTTACCATATTCACTGTATACCATCTGGACCTCCTTACCATATTCACTGTATACCATCTGGACTTTCTTACCATATTCACTGTATACCATCTGGACTTCCTTCCCATATTCACTGTATACCATCTGGACCTCCTTACCATATTCACTGTATACCATCTGGACTTCCTTCCCATATTCACTGTATACCATCTGGACTTCCTTCCCATATTCACTGTATACCATCTGGACTTTCTTACCATATTCACTGTATACCATCTGGACTTTCTTACCATATTCACTGTATACCATCTAGTCTTCCAACAATATGCACCGTATACCATCTGGACATCCTTACCATATTCACTGTATACCATCTGGACTTCCTTCCCATATTCACTGTATACCATCTGGACTTTCTTACCATATTCACTGTATACCTTCTGGACTTCCTTACCATATTCACTGTATACCATCTGGACTTCCTTCCCATATTCACTGTATACCATCTGGACTTCCTTCCCATATTCACTGTATACCATCTGGACATCCTTATCATATTCACTGTATACCATCTGGAGTTTCTTACCATATTCAGTGCATACCATCTGGACTTTGTTAACATATTCAATGTATGCCATCTGGACTTTCTTACCATATTCACTGCCGATTGATGCAAACATTGTGTTCTGCCTTGGTGAGGTCACTGGTGCTGCTGTCATGCGGTCATGTCATGATACTGAATACATGTCATGGCCATGGGTTAAGGTTAGGTCTAGGATTAAGGTTAGGGTTTAGGGCTAGGGTTAGGGTTAAGGTTAGGTCAAGGATTAGGGCTAGGGTCAGAGCTAGGGTTAGGGTTAAGGCTAGAGCTAGGCTTAGTGTTAAGGTTACAGTGCCTTCGGAAAGTATTCTGACCCCTTGACGTTTTCCAAATTTTGTTATGTTACAGACTTTTATTAAATTATTATCCTCAGCAATCTACACACAATACCCCAGAATGACACAACGAAAACAGGTTTTTAGAGATATCTACAAATGTTTAAAAAACCAAAAAATTAAATAGCTTATTTACATAAGTATTCAGACCCTTTGCTATGAGACTCGAAATAGAGTTCAGGTGCATACTGTTTCATTTGATCGTTCTTGAGATGTTTCTACAACTTGATTGGAGTCCACCTGTGGTAAATTCAATTGATTGGACATTATTTGGAAAGGCACACACCTGTCTATATAAGGTCCCACAGTTGAAAGCGCATGTCAGAGCAAAAACCAAGCCATGAGGTTGAAATAATTGTCCGTAGAGGTGGGGGGGCAGTGCAAGTAGTCCGGGTAGCCATGATTAGCTGTTCAGGAGTCTTATGGCTTGGGGGTAGAAGCTGTTGAGAAGCTTTTTGGACCTAGACTTAGCGCTCCGGTACCGCTTGCCGTGCGGTAGCAGAGAGAACATTCTATGACTAGGTTGGCTGGAGTCTTTGACAATTTTGAGGGCCTTCCTCTGACACCACCTGGTATAGAGGTCCTGGATGGCAGGAAGCTTGGCCCCAGTGATGTACTGGGCAGTACGCACTACCCTCTGTAGCACCTTGTGGTCAGAGGCCAAGCAGTTGCCATACCAGGCGGTGATGCAACCAGTCAGGATGCTCTCGATGGTGCAGCTGTATAACTTTTTGAGGATCTGAGGACCCATGCCAAATCTTTTCAGTCTCCTGAGGGGGAATAGGCTTTGTCGTGCCCTCTTCACGACTGTCTTGGTGTGTTTGGACCATGATAGTTTGTTGGTGATGTGGACACCAAGGAACATGAAGCTCTCAACCTGCTCCACTACAGCCCCGTCGATGAGAATGGGGGCATGCTCAGTCCTCTTTTTTTTCCTGTAGTCCACAATTATCTCCTTTGTCTTGGTCACGTTGAGGGAGAGGTTGTTAACCTGGCACCACACGGCCAGGTCTCTGACTTCCTCCCTATAGGCTGTCTCATCGATAGTCGGTGATCAGGCCTACCACTGTTGTGTCATCGGAAAACGTAATGATGGTGTTGGAGTCGTGCCTGGCCATGCAGTCATGGGTGAACAGGGAGTACAGGAGGGGACTGAGCACGCACCCCTGAGGGGTCCCCGTGTTGAGGATCAGCGTGGCAGATGTGTTGTTACCTACCCTTACCACCTGGGGGCGGCCCGTCAGGAATTCCAGGATCCAGTTGCAGAGGGAGGTGTTTAATCCCAGGATCCTTAGCTTTGAGGGCACTATGGTGTTGAACGCTGAGCTGTAGTCAATAAATAGCATTCTCACGTAGGTGTTCCTCTTGTCCAGGTGGGAAAGGGCAGTGTGGAGTGCAATAGAGATTGCATCATCTGTGGATCTGTTGGGGCGGTATGCAAATTGGAGTGGGTGTAGGGTTTCTGGGATAATGGTGTTGATGTGAGCCATGACCAGCATTTCAAAGCACTTCATGGCTACAGACGTCAGTGCTATGGGTCGGTAGTCATTTAGGCAGGTTATTTTAGTGTCCTTGGGCATGGGGACTATGGTGGTCTGCTTGAAACATGTTGGTATTACAGACTCAGTCAGGGACATGCTGAAAATGTCAGTGAAGACACTTGCCAGTTGGTCAGCACATGCTCGGAGTACACGTCCTGGTAATCCGTCTGGCCCTGCGGCCTTGTGAATGCTGACCTGCTTAAATGTCTTACTCACATCGGCTACGGAGAGCGTGATCAAATAGTAATCCGGAACAGCTGGTGCTCTCATGCATGCTTCAGTGTTGCTTGCCTCGAAACGAGCATAGAAGTGTTTTAGCTTGTCTGGTAGGCTTGTGTCACTGGGCAGCTGACGGCTGTGCTTCCCTTTGTAGTCTGTAATAGTTTTCAAGCCCTGCCACATCCAACGAGCATCAGAGCCGGTGTAGGACGATTCATTTTTAGTCCTGTATTGACTCTTTGCCTGTTTGATGGTTCATCGGAGGGCATAGCGGGATTTCTTATAAGCGTCCGGGTTAGAGTCCCGCTTCCTTGAAAGCGGCAGCTCTAACCTTTAGCTCAGTGCGGATGTTGCCTGTAATCCATGGCTTCTGGTTGGGGTATGTACGTACGGTCACTGTGGGGACGACATCATCAATGCACTTATTGATGAAGCCAGTGACTGATGTGGTGTACTCCTCAATGCTATCTGAAGAATCCCGGAACATGTTCCAGTCTGTGCTAGCAAAACAGTCCTGTAGCTTAGCATCTGCGTCATCTGACAACTTTTTTATTAACCGAGTCACTGGTGCTTCCTGCTTTAGTTTTTGCTTATAAGCAGGAATCAGGAGGATAGAATTATGGTCAGATTTGCCAAATGGAGGGCGAGGGAGAGCTTTGTATGAATCTCTGTTTGTGGAGTCAAGGTGGTCTAGAGTTTTTTTCCCTCTGGTTGCACATTTAACATGCTGGTAGAAATTAGGTAGAACGGATTTAAGTTTCCCTGCATTAAAGTCCCCGGCCACTAGGAGTGCTGCCTCTGGATGAGCGTTTTCCTGTTGACTTATGGCCTTATACAGCTCATTGAGTGCAATCTTAATGCCAGCATTGGTTTGTGGTGGTAAATAGACAGCTATGAAAAATATAGATGAAAACTCTCTTGGTAAATAGTGTGGTCTACAGCTTATCATAAAATACTCTACCTCAGGCGAGCAAAACCTCGAGACTTACTTAGTATTTGATTTTGTGCACCAGCTGTTGTTTACAAATATACACAGACCGCCACCCCTTGTCTTATCGGAGTCAGCCGTTCTATCCTGCCGATGTCAGCTGTATGTTGTCCATGTCGTCGTTCAGCCACGATACAGTGAAACATAAGATATTACAGTTTTTAATGTCCCGTTGGTAGGATAACCGTAATATTAGGTCATCTAATTTATTTTCAAATGATTGAAGATTGGCTAATAGGATTGATGGAAGAGGCAGTTTACTCGCTCGCCGTCGGATCCTTACAAGGCACCCGGACCTACGTCCACGATATCTCCGTCTCTTTCTCCTGCGAATGACGGGGATTTGGGCCTTGTCGGGTGTCTGTAGGATATCCTTTGCGTCCGACTCGTTGAAGAAAAAATCTTCGTCCAATACGAGGTGAGTAATCGCTGTCCTGATCTCCAGAAGCTCTTTTTGGTTATAAGAGACGATGGCAGAAACATTATGTACAGAATAAATTACAAATAATGCGAAAAAACGCACACAATAGTACATTTGGTTAGAGGGCTGTAAAACGGCAGCCATCTTCTCCAGCGCCAATCAGGTGCTTCAACAACGTACTGAGTAAAGGGTCTGAATATTATTAAACATTTTATGTTGTAGATAGGTAGTGGTGTAATAATGTTATATGATGTACTGTTTTATATTTTGTTTTATATGTAATGTAAGTGTTTTAATATGTTTGGACCCAAGGAAAAGTAGAGATCCCTAATAAATAAAAATACTTATGTACATTTTATATTTCAGTTTTAATTTTTTTATAAATTAGCAAACATTTCTAAAAAACTGTTTTTGCTTTGTCATTATGGGGTATTGTGTGTAGATTGATGAGGGGGAAAAAAACAATTTAATCAATTTTAGAATAAGGTTGTAACGTAAGAACATGTGGAAAAAGTCAAGGGGTCTGAATACTTTCTTAAGACACTGTATGTCTAGGATTAGGTTTAGGGCTGGGGCTAGCACCACTGGGGCTAGAGACATCTACATCACTTCATCAGTGAGAGCATGTAACAAACAGAAACCTTTGTAGATGCCAAATATACAAACTAGCCAATTGATTAACATAGGTTAATAGGCCTGTTAATCACAACATATTAATCAACATGATTGGCATGTGAATATTAATCAACATGATTGGCATGTGAATATTAATCAACATGATTGGCATGTACATATTAATCAACATGATTGGCATGTACATATTAATCAACATGATTGGCATGTACATATTAATCAACATGATTGGCATGTAAATATTAATCAACATGATTGGCATGTAAATATTAATCAACATGATTGGCATGTAAATATTAATCAACATGATTGGCATGTACATATTAATCAACATGATTGGCATGTACATATTAATCAACATGATTGACATGTTAATATCAATCAACATGATTGGCATGTAAATACAAGGACAGCTTTAATTAATGAAACACTGGTGTTTATTTTTTAGGCAGATTAACAATGACATCCTTGGATTAAAGGAATAACTATCAAATGAGATCACAACACTATTTACTGCTTTAGTTTTATTAATGAAATGCAAATCATATCTGCATCAATGTTTTGTGTTTTACTAGTTTATATTTGGGTACAACTAAATAGCCTACTGTGAATGAAGATTGAAGACACAGGATATTGCATGTCTGTGGTTCACAAAGCAGCTGGGATCAGACCCTGGTCTCTGCTTCCCCTAACCATAACCCCAACCCTAACCCTAGCAGGAGGCTGGTCTGTCCTGTGTTGGTTTTTAGGCAGGGGAGATGGACCCTAACCCCCAGGAGAGATGGGGAGGCGTTTTATTCAGGCAGAGGTTAAGAGATGCTGAGAATTTTTCAAAGACAGGCATCTCTATGCAACAACAAATTGTTTCAGAGAATTTGTTTGTTTTTTTACTCAGTGCTAGGGACAGATGTCAGGTGTGGCCTTTAACCCCCACATACGTAGCTTGGCATGAACAGCTTGCCCTGTTATGACTGTGTCAAACCAAATACTGTAGTGTTCATATCCAGTTTGAATTGTACAGTCAGTGTTCATAGCAAGTTGGTATTTTACGGTCAGTGTTCATAGCTAGTTTGTATTGTATTGTTTTGTGAGTTATATTTAATCAAAAAGGCCCAAGGAGGTGTGATATATGGCCAATATACCACGGCTATGGGATGTTCTTCTGCACGACGCAACGCGGAGTGCCTGGATACAGCCCTTAGACGTGGTATATTGGCCATATACCACAAACCCCAGAGGTGCCTTATTGTTATTATGAACTGGTTACCAACGTAATTATAACACTAAAAGTAAATGTTTTGTCATACCAGTGGTATATGGTCTGATACACCACAGCTTTCAGACAATCAGCTTTCAGGGCTCGATCCACACGGTTTATAATATAGTTTATAGTACGCTTAATTAGCAACTACAGTGCTGATGGAGTACATTCCATTATAGCTTCTCAAACAAAATCCAAACAAGTTTCAAACTCTACACCTCTATAAAAATACACCTGTATCAAACTAAAGCCATATCAAACTCTACACCAGTAACAAACTCTACACCAGTAACAAACTCTACACCAGTAACAAACTCTACACCTGTATCAAACTCTACACCTGTATCAAACTCTACACCTGTATCAAACTCTACACCTGTATCAAACTCTACACCAGTATCAAACTCTACACCAGTAACAAACTCTACACCAGTAACAAACTCTACACCAGTAACAAACTCTACACCTGTATCAAACTCTAAAACTCTACACCTGTATCAAACTAAAGCCATATCAAACTCTACACATGTATCAAACTACACCTGTATCAAACTACACCTGTAACAAACTCTCCAACTCTATACCTGTATCAAACTACAACCTTATCAAACTACACACCTATATCAAACTATGGCTGTATCAAACTCTACATCTGTATGAAACTCTGCACCTGAATCAAACTCTGCACCTGTATCAAACTCTACACCAGTAACAAACTCTACACCAGTAACAAACTCTACACCAGTAACAAACTCTACACCTGTATCAAACTCTACACCTGTATCAAACTCTACACCAGTAACAAACTCTACACCTGTAACAAACTCTACACCTCCATCAAACTCTACACCTCCATCAAACTCTACACCTCCATCAAACTCTGCACCAGTAACAAACTCTACACCAGTAACAAACTCTACACCAGTAACAAACTCTACACCAGTAACAAACTCTACACCAGTAACAAACACTACACCAGTAACAAACACTACACCTGTAACAAACTCTACACCTGTAACAAACTCTACACCAGTAACAAAATCTACACCAGTAACAAACTCTACACCAGTAACAAACACTACACCTGTATCAAACTCTACACCTGTAACAAACTCTACACCAGTAACAAACACTACACCTGTAACAAACTCTACACCTGTAACAAACTCTATACCAATAAAAAACTCTACACCTCTATCAAACTGTACACCTCTATCAAACTCTACACCTGTATCAAACTCTACACCTGTATCAAACTACACCTGTATAAAATATGCATGTATCAAACTCTACGCCTGTATCAAACTACAACCATATCAAGCTCTACAGCTGTGTCAAACTACACCTTTATCAAACTCTACACCAGTAACAAACTCTACACCTGTATCAAACTATACACCTGTATCAAACTCTACACCTCCATCAAACTCTACACCTCCATCAAACTCTACACCTGTATCAAACTCTACACCTGTATCAAACTCTACACCAGTAACAAACTCTACACCAGTAACAAACACTACACCTGTAACAAACTCTACACCTGTAACAAACTCTATACCAATAAAAAACTATACACCTCTATCAAACTGTACTCCTCTATCAAACTCTACACCTGTATCAAACTACACCTGTATAAAATATGCATGTATCAAACTCTACACCTGTATCAAACTCTACACCTGTATCAAACTCTACACCAGTAACAAACTCTACACCTGTAACAAACTCTACACCTGTAACAAACTCTACAACTGTATCAAACACTACACCTGTATCAATCTACACCTGTATCAAACTCTACACCAGTAACAAACTCTACACCTGTAACAAACTCTACACCAGTAACAAACTCTACACCTGTAACAAACTCTACACCAATAACAAACTCTACACCAGTAACAAACTCTACACCAGTAACAAACTCTACACCAGTAACAAACTCTACACCTGTATCAAACACTACACCTGTATCAATCTACACCTGTATCAAACTCTACACCAGTAACAAACTCTACACCTGTAACAAACTCTACACCAGTAA
>NW_028156780.1:37500-50000 GCF_964263955.1 Coregonus lavaretus
GTTAGGGTTAGATGGTGGGTTAGGGTTAACAGTGGGTTAGGGTTAGATGGTGGGTTAGGGTTAGATGGTGGGTTAGGGTTAGATGGTGGGTTAGGGTTAACAGTGGGTTAGGGTTAGATGGTGGGTTAGGGTTAGATGGTGGGTTAGGGTTAGATGGTGGGTTAGGGTTAGATGGTGGGTTAGGGTTAACAGTGGGTTAGGGTTAGATGGTGGGTTAGGGTTAACAGTGGGTTAGGGTTAGATGATGGGTTAGGGTTAGATGGTGGGTTGGGTTAGATGGTGGGTTAGGGTTAACAGTGGGTTAGGGTTAGATGGTGGGTTAGGGTTAGATGGTGGGTTAGGGTTAGATGGTGGGTTAGGGTTAACAGTGGGTTAGGGTTAGATGGTGGGTTAGGGTTAGATGGTGGGTTAGGGTTAGATGGTGGGTTAGGGTTAGATGGTGGGTTAGGGTTAGATGGTGGGTTAGGGTTAACAGTGGGTTAGGGTTAGATGGTGGGTTAGGGTTAACAGTGGGTTAGGGTTAGATGGTGGGTTAGGGTTAGATGGTGGGTTGGGTTAGATGGTGGGTTAGGGTTAACAGTGGGTTAGGGTTAGATGGTGGGTTAGGGTTAGATGGTGGGTTAGGGTTAGATGGTGAGTTAGGGTTAGATGGTGGGTTAGGGTTAACAGTGGGTTAGGGTTAGATGGTGGGTTAGGGTTAGATCAATCAATCAATTTTATTTTATATAGCCCTTCTTACATCAGCTAATATCTCGAAGTGCTGTACAGAAACCCAGCCTAAAACCCCAAACAGCTAGTAATGCAGGTGTAGAAGCACGGTGGCTAGGAAAAACTCCCTAGAAAGGCGAAAACCTAGGAAGAAACCTAGAGAGGAACCAGGCTATGAGGGGTGGCCAGTCCTCTTCTGGCTGTGCCGGGTGGAGATTATAACAGAACCATGCCAAGATGTTCAAAAATGTTCATAAGTGACAAGCATGGTCAAATAATAATCAGGAATAAATCTCAGTTGGCTTTTCATAGCCGATCATTAAGAGTTGAAAACAGCAGGTCTGGGACAGGTAGGGGTTCCATAACCGCAGGCAGAACAGTTTAAACTGGAATAGCAGCAAGGCCAGGCGGACTGGGGACAGCAAGGAGTCACCACGGCCGGTAGTCCCGACGTATGGTCCTAGGGCTCAGGTCTCTCAGTTGGCTTTTCATAGCCGATCATTAAGAGTTGAAAACAGCAGGTCTGGGACAGGTAGGGGTTTCGTAGCCGCAGGCAGAACAGTTGAAACTGGAATAGCAGCAAGGCCAGGCGGACTGGGGACAGCAAGGTGTCATCATGCCCGGTAGTCCTGACGTATGGTCCTAGGGCTCAGGTTCTCAGAGAGAAAGAGAGAACGAGAGAATTAGAGAGAGCATACTTAAATTCACACAGGACACTGGATAAGACAGGAGAAGTACTCCAGGTATAACCAACTAACCCCAGCCCCCCGACACATAAACTACTGCAGCATAAATACTGGAGGCTGAGACAGGAGCGGTCCGGAGACACTGTGGCCCCATCCGAAGAAACCCCCGGACAGGGCCAAACAGGAAGGATATAACCCCACCCACTCCGCCAAAGCACAGCCCCCGCACCACTAGAGGGATATCCCCAACCACCAACTTACAATCCTGAGACAAGGCCGAGTATAGCCCACAGAGGTCTCCACCACAGCACAAACCAAGGGGGGGGCGCCAACCCAGACAGGAAGATCACGTCAGTAACTCAACCCACTCAAGTGACGCACCCCTCCCAGGGACGGCATGAAAGAGCACCAGCAAGCCAGTGACTCAGCCCCTGCAACAGGGTTAGAGGCAGAGAACCCCAGTGGAGAGGGGAACCGGCCTGGCAGAGACAGCAAGGGCTGTTCGTTGCTCCAGCCTTTCCGTTCACCTTCACACTCCTGGGCCAGACTACACTCAATCATATGACCTACTGAAGAGATAAGTCTTCAGTAAAGACTTAAAGGTTGAGACCGAGTCTGCGTCTCTCACATGGGTAGGCAGACTGTTCCATAAAAATGGAGATCTATAGGAGAAAGCCCTGCCTCCCGCTGTTTGCTTAGAAATTCTAGGGACAATTAGGAGGCCTGCGTCTTGTGACCGTAGCGTACGTATTGGTATGTACGGCAGGACCAACTCGGAAAGATAGGTAGGAGCAAGCCCATGTAACGCTTTATAGGTTAACAGTAAAACCTTGAAATCAGCCCTTGCCTTAACAGGAAGCCAGTGTAGGGAAGCTAGCACTGGAGTAATATGATCAAATTTCTTGGTTCTAGTCAGGATTCTAGCAGCCGTATTTAGCACTAACTGAAGTTTATTTAGTGCTTTATCCGGGTAGCCGGAAAATAGAGCATTGCAGTAGTCTAACCTAGAAGTAACAAATGCATGGATTAATTTTTCTGCATCATTTTTGGACAGAAAATTTCTGATTTTTGCAATGTTACGTAGATGGAAAAAAAGCTGTCCTTGAAACAGTCTTGATATGTTCGTCAAAAGAGAGATCAGGGTCAAGAGTAACGCCTAGGTCCTTCACAGTTTTATTTGAGACGACTTTACAACCATCAAGATGGTGGGTTAGGGTTAGATGGTGGGTTAGGGTTAGATGGTGGGTTAGGGTTAGATGGTGGGTTAGGGTTAACAGTGGGTTAGTGTTAGATGGTGGGTTAGGGTTAGATGGTGGGTTAGGGTTAGATGGTGGGTTAGGGTTAGATGGTGGGTTAGGGTTAACAGTGGGTTAGGGTTAGATGGTGGGTTAGGGTTAGATGGTGGGTTAGGGTTAAGAGTGGGTTAGGGTTAAGAGTGGGTTAGGGTTAGATGGTGGGTTAGGGTTAACAGTGGGTTAGGGTTAGATGGTGGGTTAGGGTTAGATGGTGGGTTAGGGTTAGATGGTGGGTTAGGGTTAGATGGTGGGTTAGGGTTAGATGGTGGGTTAGGGTTAGATGGTGGGTTAGGGTTAGATGGTGGGTTAGGGTTAACAGTGGGTTAGGGTTAGATGGTGGGTTAGGGTTAGATGGTGGGTTAGGGTTAGATGGTGGGTTAGGGTTAACAGTGGGTTAGGGTTAGATGGTGGGTTAGGGTTAACAGTGGGTTAGGGTTAGATGGTGGGTTAGGGTTAGATGGTGGGTTAGGGTTAACAGTGGGTTAGGGTTAGATGGTGGGTTAGGGTTAGATGGTGGGTTAGGGTTAACAGTGGGTTAGGGTTAGATGGTGGGTTAGGGTTAGATGGTGGGTTAGGGTTAGATGGTGGGTTAGGGTTAACAGTGGGTTAGGGTTAGATGGTGGGTTAGGGTTAACAGTGGGTTAGGGTTAGATGGTGGGTTAGGGTTAGATGGTGGGTTAGGGTTAGATGGTGGGTTAGGGTTAGATGGTGGGTTAGGGTTAGATGGTGGGTTAGGGTTAGATGGTGGGTTAGGGTTAACAGTGGGTTAGGGTTAGATGGTGGGTTAGGGTTAGATGGTGGGTTAGGGTTAACAGTGGGTTAGGGTTAGATGGTGGGTTAAGGTTAGATGGTGGGTTAGGGTTAGGGTTAGGGTTAGGGTTAGGGTTAGATGGTGGGTTAGGGTTAGATGGTGGGTTAGGGTTAGATGGTGGGTTAGGGTTAGATGGTGGGTTAGGGTTAGATGGTGGGTTAGGGTTAGATGGTGGGTTAGGGTTAGATGGTGGGTTAGGGTTAGATGGTGGGTTAGGGTTAGATGGTGGGTTAGGGTTAGATGGTGGGTTAGGGTTAGATGGTGGGTTAGGGTTAACAGTGGGTTAGGGTTAGATGGTGGGTTAGGGTTAGATGGTGGGTTAGGGTTAGATGTTGGGTTAGGGTTAACAGTGGGTTAGGGTTAGATGGTGGGTTAGGGTTAACAGTTGGTTAGGGTTAGATGGTGGGTTAGGGTTAGATAGTGGGTTAGGGTTAACAGTGGGTTAGGGCTGGCATCAGCAACGTTGGGCACGGGTACCAAGGCTGGCACACGAGGGCATTTGCATTGTCACACCAGGAATGAAATTGCATTGGTTGCATTGACAAAATTGCATTCTACCAGGTTGGAGATTTGGTTACCTTTCCACCAAGGGAGCAGGTAGCTTAGTGGTTAAGAGCGTTGTGCCAGTAACCAAAAGGTCGCTGGTTCTAATCCCTGAGCCGACTAGGTGAAACATCTGTCGATGTGCCCTTGAGCAAGGCACTTCATTTAATAGCAAGCCACTTCATTTAATAACATAATAACCCAGATGCAATCATTTAATAACCTAATAACCCAGATGCAATCATTTAATAACCTAATAACCCAGATGCAATCATTTAATAACCTGATAACCCAGATGCAATCATTTAATAACCTAATAACCCAGATGCAATCATTTAATAACCTAATAACCCAGGTTTCCACAGACAAGCTGTACTGTAGCCCTACCTACCCGAGTAACTATAAATCACTGCTAGGCAAATCCCCGCCTTATCTTAGCTCATTGGTCACCATAGCAACACCCACCCGTAGTATGCGCTCCAGCAGGTATATCTCACTGGTCATCCCCAAAGCCAACACCTCCTTTGGCCGCCATTCCTTCCAGTTCTCTGCTGCCAATGACTGGAACGAACTGCAAAAATCTCTGAAGCTGGAGACTCTTATCTCCCTCACTAACTTTAAGTATCAGTTGTCAGAGCAGCTTACCGATCACTGCACCTGTACACAGCCCATCTGAAATTAGCCCACCCAACTACCTCATCCCCATATTGTTATTTATTTTGCTAATATGCACCCCAGTATCTCTATTTGCACATCATCTTCTGCACATCTATCACTCCAGTGTTAATACTAAATTGTAATTATTTTGCACTATGGCCTATTTATTGCCTTACCTCCATAACTTGCTACATTTGCACACACTGTATATAGATGATCTACTGTGTTATTGACTGTACGTTTTTGTTTACCCCATATGTAACTCTGTGTTGTTGTTTTTAATCGCACTGCTTTGCTTTATCTTGGCCAGGTCGCAGTTGTAAATGAGAACTTGTTCTCAACTGGCTTACCTGGTTAAATAATGGTTAAATAAAATAAATAAATAAAAAGTAACCCTACCTACCCATTTTACATTTTAGTCATTTAGCAGAAGGTCTTAACCTACCCCAGTAGTCCTACCTACCCCAGTAGTCCTACCTACCCCAGCAGTCCTACCTACCCCAGTAGTCCTACCTACCCCAGTAGTCCTACCTACCCCAGTAGTCCTACCTACCCCAGTAGTCCTACCTACCCCAGCAGTCCTACCTACCCCAGCAGTCCTACCTACCCCAGTAGTCCTACCTACCCCAGTAGTCCTACCTACCCCAGTAGTCCTACCTACCCCAGTAGTCCTACCTACCCCAGCAGTCCTACCTACCCCAGCAGTCCTACCTTCCCCAGTAGTCCTACCTACCCCAGTAGTCCTACCTACCCCAGTAGTCCTACCTACCCCAGTAGTCCTACCTACCCCAGCAGTCCTACCTACCCCAGCAGTCCTACCTACCCCAGTAGTCCTACCTACCCCAGCAGTCCTACCTACCCCAGTAGTCCTACCTACCCCAGTAGTCCTACCTACCCCAGTAGTCCTACCTACCCCAGTAGTCCTACCTACCCCAGCAGTCCTACCTACCCCAGCAGTCCTACCTTCCCCAGTAGTCCTACCTACCCCAGTAGTCCTACCTACCCCAGTAGTCCTACCTACCCCAGTAGTCCTACCTACCCCAGCAGTCCTACCTACCCCAGCAGTCCTACCTACCCCAGTAGTCCTACCTACCCCTTCGTTATGGGAAGGGGAAACCTGCTGGTAATGTCTAAGGGAGAGGTCACATACTTGTAACCAGACTAGTCTCTGTAAACAAAGCCTCTACATGAGCTCCATGTCAGCCCACATCCTGGAGACACCAGTCAGTCAGTCAGAGACTCCAAAACAAAAGACAATAGCACATATTCTCCACATCAACACCCCACCACACAACACAATAGCACATATTCTCCACATCAACACCCCACCACACAACACAATAGCACATATTCTCCACATCAATGACAATGCCTTGTGTTTTATTCAAATTCACTCGCTGACAAACCTCCAGTGTGGATAGAGACCTGATTCATTTCTTTGTTAGTCTTTTTTATTCAGGTTGGATTACTACAGCACCTACAGATATATCCAAATAACATCTGACAGAATAACACCCACACTACAGACTGCATCAAGACACAGTCCCACACTACAGACTGTATCAAGACACTGTCCCACACTATAGACTGCATCAAGACACTGTCCTGTAGACTTTGAGTTAAATAAAAGCATGCACATCTCCAATGAACTGCTGACACGGACCACAAACAGAGCCAGAGAAGAGAGCCAGAGCGAGAGAGAGAGAGAGAGAGAGAGAGAGGAGAGAGAGAGAGAGAGAGAGAGAGAGAGAGAGAGAGAGAGAGAGAGAGAGAGAGAGAGAGAGCCAAAGAGAGACAGAGAGAGAGAGAGAGAGAGAGAGAGAGAGAGAGAGAGAGAGAGAGAGAGAGAGAGAGAGAGAGAGAGATAGATGAGAATTGAAATAAATAAAGAGAGGGGGAACTGGAAAGGGATATTTGCCCACTGCCAGAGCAGCTTTGTTGTGTGCTTCCTGTTCTTTTGGGTTTTCCTTTAGTTTCTTTTGGTTTTCCCCACCAGGCCCTAAAGGAAGTGAGCTCCCTGTGTTTGTCTCACTAAATAACCATAGAGGCACATCACCAGTTACCCCAGTAACACATCAACAGTTACCCCAGTAACACATCACCAGTTACCCCAGTAAGAGAGCTGCTCGGATAGCAGGGGCCAATGTGGAGGGCTGGGAACTCACCACCGTTCACCAACAGCATGCTAATATCAACTGCATGCTAATACCACTAGCATGCTATTAGCAAGCAACAGCATGATAATACCACTAGCATGCTATTAGCAACCAACAGAATGATAATACCACTAGCATGCTATTAGCAAGCAACAGCATGATAATACCAACAGCATGATAATACCAACAGCTGATACTATCAACACGCTAATAGCAACAACATGCTAATACCACTAGCATCCCAATAGCAACAGCATTCTAATAGCAACAGCATGTGAATACCACTAGCATGCCAATAGCAACAGTATGCTAATAGCAACAGCATGCTAATGCCACTAGCATACCAATAGAAACAGCATTCTAATAGCAACAGCATGATAATGGCAACAGCATGATAATGCCACTAGCCTGCTAATACCTCTGTTCACCAAAGAGTTACAATAAGGACTAGGTATCAGATCAATAGGCTAGTTCAAAAGGTGGGGGGAGGTGGGGCTAGTTCAAAAGGTGGGGGGAGGTGGGGCTAGTTCAAAAGGTGGGGGGAGGTGGGGCTAGTTCAAAAGGTGGGGGGAGGTGGGGCTAGTTCAAATGGTGGGGGGAGGTGGGGCTAGTTCAAAAGGTGGGGGGAGGTGGGGCTAGTTCAAAAGGTGTGCGTGGGGGGAGGTGGGGCTAGTTCAAAAGGTGTGCGTGGGGGGAGGTGGGGTTAGTTCAAAAGGTGTGCGTGGGGGGAGGTGGGGCTAGTTCAAAAGGTGTGCGTGGGGGGAGGTGGGGCTAGTTCAAAAGGTGTGCGTGGGGGGAGGTGGGGCTAGTTCAAAAGGTGTGCGTGGGGGGAGGTGGGGCTAGTTCAAAAGGTGTGCGTGGGGGGAGGTGGGGCTAGTTCAAAAGTTGTGCGTGGGGGGAGGTGGGGCTAGTTCAAAAGGTGTGCGTGGGGGGAGGTGGGGCTAGTTCAAAAGGTGTGCGTGGGGGGAGGTGGGGCTAGTTCAAAAGGTGAGCGTGGGGGGAGGTGGGGGTTTATTTTTCAACTTAATCATTTAAAGAGGCAATCTGAAGTTCAAACAAAAACAAAGCCACTGTTTTGGTAAACAGCTGAGGGATGGAGAAATGTAACCACTCTCAAATTCATAGTCAGAGCTATGGATGCAAGGACTGACTATCCATGAGATCAAAATGATAGTTTTAACCATGTTTTGAGGATATACAGTGTTTATTTACAATTACATTGTTGACAAATAACCCACTGGACACACACTGGTTGAATCAATGTTGTTTCCACATAATTTCAATGAAATTACGTTGAGCCAATGTGGAATAGACGTTGAATTGACATTTGTGCCCAGTGAGAAAGAACTAAAACAAGCTTATATTTTGGGTTCTGATGAGGTAAGACAATTGAACTAAGCTAATGAGGCTTTTCTGAGCTGTATTCTTCAAGAATCAATGGCTATATGTTATGGAACGGAGGCAAACGGAGACAACAGGCATCAAGTTCTGTGCAATGAACACAGCAAAAAGCCAACTTTCACAATGGACTAACAAAGGAATTGTTATTGCTACAATAAAGCATGTCAAAGGTCTTCACTCGTCCTGGAGGGCTGACTAAGCAGAGAGCTGAAGGAATTTGTTAGACCTTTTTTTTTCGTCGGGAGAGGTTGTCGGGAGAGGTCGTGTTTTTCTCTAGCTGGAGGTAAGCAGGAGGTAAGCTTCTCATATGGTGTTGAGTAAAGCTTAACCATGTATTAGATCGTAGGTAGGTAGTTAGCTGTAGTTAGGTATTGTATTTATTATAGGTTAGTATTGTTGTTATTGTAGGTTTCCGTAGGTAATTGTAGGTTAGTATCGAAGCACGAGGCTAGCTAGCTAGCGGGTAGCTACTGGTATCGATTAGCAACGCTGGAGAGCTGTTTCCAATGTTAATGTAGTCCTAGCCAACGTTAAATTTTTGCTGCGTTATGTGTTATGAAAGGAACTAGACACGGACTTGAATTATCTGTTTAGTGTGCTAACACACTCTTGGCAGTTTGTTGTAACCAAGTATTGATGCTAAATTGTGTGTTAATGGATGCTAGCTTGCAAGTTAGCTACGGCGTCATAGCTAGGCATCGTGGGTTGTTGTGGGTAGTTACTGTGTCTTGGCAGTGCCGGCTGTAGCACGAAGCGAGCTACCTAGCCGTTTTTTCGAACAGAGTCAGAGTCAACACAATAGCCATTGTGTGCCGGGTGTAGCACGAAGCTAGCTAGCTAGCCGTTCTTCAAACAAAGTCAACACAGTGGCCATTACTAGCTACCCAACACGACCAGCTAACTGTACGGTAGTAGCTAAATACAATATACTTGTCCTAGCTAGCCAACGTCTAATCATTGCTGCGTCATGAAAGGAACTTGACACAGACACGAATGATCTGTTTAGTGTGTTATCACACTATTGGTGGTTTGTTGTGACCAAGTGTTGGTGCTATACGGTGTGTTATTGTTATTGGATGCTAGCTTGCTAGTTAGCTATGGTGTCATAGTTGAATAAAGTGGGTTGAGTCTATTCCTTTAAACATTGAACCGCTGTGGTTCACAACAATTCTGATTTCTAAAGGTGGAAGTTGGGAGAGTTTTTGTTCGGGTGGTTCAGTGAAACAATTTTAGTTTCTGAGGTAGAAGTTTTTGGTGAGGGAGGCCCTGCTCTCTCCGCTCCCAGATGCTTAGCTCATTTCATTCCGATCTCCTCTGCATTTTTGTAGCCATTTGCTACAGCCTGTCAACTATGCCTCTGCCTATCCCTGTTCTCTCCTCTTTGCACAGGCTACACAAACGCACCACACCGAGTGGCTGCTGCCTCTCTAACCTGGTGGTCCCTGCACGCACCACCCACGTGGAGTTCCAGGTCGCAGGCAGCCTCTGGAACTGCCGTTCTGCTGCCAACAAAGCTGACTTCATCCCAGCCTATGCCAACCTCCAGTCCCTCGACTTCCTGGCGCTGACGGAAACATGGATCACCACTGAAAACACTGCTACTCCTACTGCTCTCTCCTCGTCTGACCATGTGTTCTCGCATACCCCGAGAGCATCTGGTCAGAGGGGTAGTGGTACAGGAATCCTCATCTCTCCCAAGTGGACATTCTCAATTTTTCCCCTAACCCATCTGTCTATCTCCTCATTTGAATTCCATGCTGTCACAGTCACTAGCCCACTTAAGCTTAATATCCTTGTCATCTATCGCCCTCCAGGTTCCCTTGGAGAGTTCATCAATGAGCTTGACGCCTTGATAAGTTCCTTCCCTGAGGATGGCTCACCCCTCACAGTTTTGGGGGATTTCAACCTCCCTATGTCCACATTTGACTCATTTCTCTCTGCCTCCTTCTTTCCACTCCTCTCCTCTTTTGACCTCACCCTCTCACCGTCCCCCCCTACTCACAAGGCAGGCAATACGCTTGACCTCATCTTCACTAGATGCTGCTCCTCTACTAATCTCACTGCAACTCCCCTCCATGTCTCCGACCACTACTTTGTTTCCTTTTCTCTCTCGCTCTCCTCCCACACTACTCACTCTGCCCCTACACAGATGGTAATGCGCCGCCGCAACCTTCGCTCTCTCTCTCCCACTACTCTCTCCTCTTCCATCCTATCATCTCTTCCCTCTGCTCAATCCTTCTCCCTCCAATCTCCTGATTCTGCCTCCTCAACCCTCCTCTCCTCCCTTTCTGCATCCTTTGACTCTCTGTGTCCCCTATCCTCCCGGCCGGCTCGGTCCTCCCCTCCAGCTCCGTGGCTTGATGACTCATTGCGAGCTCACAGAACAGAGCTCCGGGCAGCGGAGCGGAAATGGAAGAAAACTAAACTCCCTGCCGACCTGGCATCTTTTCACTCCCTCCTCTCTACATTTTCTTCATCTGTTTCTGCTGCTAAGGCCACCTTCTACCACTCTAAATTCCAAGCATCTGCCTCTAACCCTAGGAAGCTCTTTGCCACATTTTCCTCCCTCCTGAATCCTCCTCCCCCCCCCCCCCTCCTCTCTCTCTGTGGATGACTTCGTCAACCACTTTGAAAAGAAGGTTGACGACATCCGATCCTCGTTTGTTAAGTCTAATGACACTGCTGGTCCTGCTCACACTGCCCTACCCTATGCTTTGACTTCTTTCTCCCCTCTCTCTCCAGATAAAATCCTGCGACTTGTGACTGCAGGCCGCCCAACAACCTGCCCGCTTGACCCCATCCCCTCCTCCCTTCTCCAGACCATCTCCGGTGACCTTCTCCCCTACCTCACCTCGCTGATCAACTCATCCTTGACCGCTGGCCATGTCCCTTCCGTCTTCAAGAGAGCGAGAGTTGCTCCCCTTCTCAAAAAACCAACACTCGACCCCACTGATGTCAACAACTACAGACCAGTATCCCTTCTTTCTTTTCTTTCCAAAACTATTGAGCGTGCCGTCTTTAGCCAACTCTCTTGCTATCTCTCTCAGAATGACCTTCTTGATCCAAACCAATCAGGTTTCAGGACTGGTCATTCAACTGAGACTGCTCTTCTCTGTGTCACGGAGACTCTCCGCACTGCTAAAGCTAACTCTCTCTCCTCTGCTCTTGTCCTTCTAGACCTGTCTGCTGCCTTTGATACTGTGAACCATCAGATCCTCCTCTCCACCCTCTCCGAGCTGGGCATCTCCGGCGCGGCTCACTCCTGGATTGCGTCCTACCTGACCGGTCGCTCCTACCAAGTGGCGTGGCGAGAAGCTGTCTCCGCACCACGTGCTCTCACCACTGGTGTCCCCCAGGGCTCAGTTCTAGGCCCTCTCCTTTTCTCCCTATACACCAAGTCACTTGGCTCTGTCATATCCTCACATGGCCTTTCATATCATTGCTACGCTGACGATACACAACTAATCTTCTCCTTTCCCCCTTCTGATAACCAGGTGGCGAATCGCATCTCTGCATGTCTGGCAGACATATCAGTATGGATGACGGATCACCACCTCAAGCTGAACCCTGGCAAGACGGAGCTGCTCTTCCTCCCGGGGAAGGACTGCCCGTTCCATGATCTCGCCATCACGGTTGACAACTCCGCTGTGTCCTCCTCCCAGAGTGCGAAGAGCCTAGGCGTGACCCTGGACAACACCCTGTCGTTCTCCGCCAACATCAAGGCGGTGACCCGCTCCTGCAGGTTCATGCTCTACAACATTCGGAGAGTACGACCCTGCCTTACACAGGAAGCGGCACAGGTCCTAATCCAGGCACTTGTCATCTCCCGTCTGGACTACTGCAACTCGCTGTTGGCTGGCCTCCCTGCCTGTGCCATTAAACCCCTACAACTCATCCAGAATGCCGCAGCCCGTCTGGTGTTCAACCTTCCCAAGTTCTCTCACGTCACCCCCCTCCTCCGCACACTCCACTGGCTTCCAGTTGAAGCTCGCATCCGCTACAAGACCATGGTGCTTGCCTATGGAGCAGTGAGGGGAACGGCACCTCTGTACCTTCAGGCTCTGATCAGTCCCTACACCCAAACGAGGGCATTACGTTCATCCACCTCTGGCCTGCTGGCTCCCCTTCCTCTGCGGAAGCATAGTTCCCGCTCAGCCCAGTCAAAACTGTTCGCTGCTCTGGCACCCCAATGGTGGAACAAGCTCCCTCACGACGCCAGGACAGCGGAGTCACTCACCACCTT